>NW_017728911.1:41094211-41106487 GCF_001723895.1 Crocodylus porosus | reverse complement strand
ATGGTAGCTTTGGCCTGTCTAACTGCCTCCCTACAAGCACGAGCAGAAGAGGTATATTCCTCTTTGGTGATCTCTCCCTGTTTCCACTTTTTATGTGCTCCCCTTTTGGCCCTTAGTCTGCCCTGGATTTCTCTGGTCAGGCATCATTCTTGCCTCTCATATTACTGTCTGTAGCTTAAGTGAAGTATCTTAAAACTATGGCAACCTGGTCCAGAAGCATATCCTGTGATTTTGATTGAAACCCAGTATGAACTTAGTATGTTTGAAATCTCACCTTCAATTAAGATGTTAGCCCCAAAATCCTTTCTGTCTACCTATGGTGAGAGGGTGGAGAAAAGAAGTTGTTATAGTGTTCAAGTTGTAACAGTTATTTGATAGTTGCCTGGTTGACTACTTTCAGTATAAAAATAAGGCTTTGCAATGCCTAAACCATGAAAGATTGTATGAATCAATTCTCTTTTTCTTGCCCATGTACTATATATCAAGTACCTATCAAGTAAATTTAGCCTCTGTGAGGTGTGGTTTGGTTTCTGAAGTCCTTGCTTTTATTGCAGTATGTAATATTAGGCCTCCTACTGATGATAAGACTCAGCCCATTACAAGGATTTGATACTAACCTTCAAAAAATTACTTTCCAGCCCGCAAATAAGTGTGTTAACAGGGTAGGTATGAGTATACATGTAAAATGTCTGAAGATTTAGAAGTATTAACTTCCTCTACATTGCTTTCCTTCCATTCCTGACAACACACACCTTTACTGAGCTGCAAAGAACGGTGCTACAAACTTCAAAACACGGCAGCAGCAAATTCTGGAACTTCATCTTGAGATTACAAGGCTCAAGACCCCCAGGAAGGAAAGGGCAGGGAGGGAGACCAGACAGAATAGAAGTGAGACAGGACAGCAAGGGGAGAAGCCTTTGACCCTCCGTGCACCTCCGTACATGGCAGTTCCCAGCTGCATTTTTGACACTTCCACCTTCTGTTACCCCTGCACTGGGGATACATAAGCCTGCACTTAGTGAGCATATACACACCAGCCAGGCAGGTTATCCACTATGGGTATGGGTACCTGAGTGTAAGCCCTGAAGAAAAACCATACTGGGAATGGAGTGGGTTTCTTCAGTTAATTAAGAAATAGCTAATGGGGTAAGAAACAAAGCATGCGAGTTAGGGAAGGAAGAGTAGAGTGGTTTAAAGAGAGACCCCTTCCTGTGTCCCCATGGTGGGCAATGAGGTTGCACGGCTGTTGGACTAACTGATGCGACGTCCTGCCACTTCTTAGCGTCGGGGTTGGGCAGTGGTTCTGAGCTGCTTGCCAGGGAATCTCCTTTGGATCTCATTCTGCAAAGGAAAAGTGTTTTTCTCTACATCTGGGTCATAATCTGTTTTAAAATTTTAATTTCATCACCCCAACATCTCGTTAGTTAAGACATTTATTGTGTGAGAGCCTTTCTAGACTTCATTTAACTTCTCAGTAGAAAGGAGGTAGCTTTCAATAATTTATTTTAGACCTCATATTGATGTTGAATATGAGCACAAAATGAAGATTAGACTGAATTATTTAAAAATCTGTTAAGTTTAAACACTAATATTTTTGTGAGGGTTTGTTAATAAAGATTTCATAAATCATATTCTTTTATAATTTTGATAAGACACAGGAATGGTAATATCTGAAATGAAGCATCGAGTGAAGATCCCACCTCTGCACTGTAACAAAGAAATCAGAAGATTCTTAGAGAAATGCATTGGATGTAGAGAAGAATGAGTTTGGCTCGTTCACAATCTCTAGAATTTACCAGAAAAACCTAGTAACTTTGCTGCACAAGCCTCTCAAAATATGTGGTCTTGTATGGAATATTTTTGTAACACATTTCTAGAGGAGAGGGAAAAGTAAAGAAGTTCCAAGAATGCCTTTCTGGAAAGTGGTTGGTTTAATAGGGCAGTGTAACAGGTGCAAAAGGATGTTCCCCTATGACAAGAAGTAAAATAAATAGTCCTATACTCTGGTGATTTAAACACATCTCTGAAGTTAAGCTGTAAGTGATCGAGTGGTATTCAGGTTTAGAAGATCTCAGTTGCTTCACCAGAAACAGACAGAAGATGCAGGCAGCTAAAACTGTACCTGTGTGCCCATGGTGTCATCTTTGCATTTTTCCCATGTGCTCCTTTCTTGTAAACAGACAGGAGAATGAAGTGTCGATGCAGGTATCACTAAAGCTCCATCCTGGTAAACTAAATCATTTTAAGCAGTGATCACTCCGTTGTATATTAATGTTGGTGTGCATATTTCAATTGCAGATGATGAGGAGAGAGAACTTCAAATGGAGCTTGCGGATTATGGAAAGCCACGCTTTCAGTGATGCACTTTGAATGCTGAATTTTAACTTCATCTAAGGAAAGAGAAGAACTGAAGTGCTGTAAAACTGAACTCTTTTTTGCTCCAGTGTTTCTTAACTTACAAGAAGCTGGTAATAAACAGTGGTGATAGATTACTTAAAATAAGTATACTTGATATTAGTGAAGTAATGGAAGGAGAAATAGAATTCTGTATATACATGTACATAGTTGTACTATTGCAAATTGTATTATCTAAACCACATTCTGTTAAAAAGTGAGCCAGTTAAACTTAAGACTGTTCCTTACCTGTAATCTTTGCATTTAAAACCACAAATTCAGACTGAATTGTTTCTGCAAATTAGGGAAACTTTGTAAACTGGGGAATTTGTACAGTTTGTATCTTACATATGTAATGAATCCATTATGGAAACAGTTGTACAGCTGAAGGACTCCTTTTCTACAGTAATACCTGTATGAGCAAAAATACCTTCTCTGTTTGTTCATGAGTGCTGTGTTTTGTATTTTGCAGGTAAGCTTTCAGTTGAGGTTGAGAATTGAATGAAAACATGTAAAAAAAATACTTGGTGTTATACCTTCCTTAATGTAACTAAGGAAAGATACGAATGACAGTGAAACATTATATTAATTCTGAAATGTCAGAACAATTCAGTTCTAGTACGCGGTGACCAAAGCTCATATTCAGAGCTGGAAGTCAGTGCTATTAGAAGAGTAATAATTTGATATGTTCTGGAAGAGGTCTAGGTAGCTGATTTCACGAAGTAAATTAAAAACTGAATCAGTATTTTAAAACTTGTAACAGAGCAGTGGGAAACTTATTTGCCTACACTTTAAAGGGTGCAAGTGTTTCTTCAGTTAGAAGTAAAGAGAAGTATGCAGCAGCTTTGTTACAGAGACCACATTAGAGAGAACTTAAGCAGAGTACAGCCTTTGCAGTCACTGAATATAATGTATGAACCCTCCAATTCATGAACATCTGATGTCTCAGTTCCTTGCGTTACTTTACAGTTGAATATTTTGATATAGATCTCTGCAAACATTTGGCATGTTCCACATTATTGCTTAGAAGAGTTTGTAAGTTAGATACTTCTTTTATTCTAGGTTTAAGACACTTTCTGAATTTTACAGAAATAGTTCTGTTCATCTGCAGTAAGTGGAAATCTAAGGTTAATAACCCTACCTGCTTCTCAAAAGGGCTACTGTGAATAGAATTTATAGGGCCTATGACAGGGCTGATTGTACTTTACTATCTCTGTACTCAGGTTCAAATTTAAAACTACATTATTACACTTAGTCCATTGCAGTCATTCAGTAAGCCTTTTTAATAAATTTGAAAGGCGATACCAATTTTGACTAGAAAGATCTTCCAGTAAACAACTCTTAAACATACAGTTTCTCTGTGAAATGAAAAATGAGAAGATTCTGCTTATGCACCTTTAAGTGTTCTGTTTTGTTTTTTAAGACTTGAACTTTGTATACATAAACCAGGACCATTTATGACACCGTTTTTAAAAAAAACAAACCTTTGCATGATGTGACCAAATGTAGTTTAACTAGAAAATAAAATGCTGATCCTGCTCAGAATGAGATGACATATTAACAGTGGGGTGGACAAAATGCAGCCCAGGGGCTGGATGCGGCCTGCGGGACCCCTAAAAATTTTAGAAAATTAATATCAGTTTGCCCTGGGCTGCCTGTCATGTAGCCCTCAACGGCTTGCCCAAACTCAGTAAGCGGCCCTCTGCCCAAAATAATTGCCGCCCCTGTATTAACACCACAAAGTAATATACAACAATTTCAAAATTATAAAATTTAGAAATTTTCAGTAGATAATACCGTATTTGTGCAGTACAAAGTTTTATTTCAAACTTAAGAAACTTTTAAAATGCAGTTTCACCCCGAATTAGATGTTAACTTGAAGTTTGTCCTACTGAAACCAACACTTAATGGGTTCTAATAAAATTGTTTTAAGATCTGTTTGTTGTTGCTGGCTCTGTTTTGGGTCCTCTCGTTTGTTTTTTTTACTTTAGGCAAACCATATGTTTATTTGAGGTAATTCTTTTTACCTTGACTTCAGTATATTTTTTTTTTTTCCTGGGTTAAATTAAGGTTTGTTGTTTTTTTTGTTTGTTTGTTTTTTGTTGTTGTTGTTGTTTGTTTGTTTTTTTAAATCAAGAATCAGTAACAATCAAGAACAATGCTGAAGTGCTGTGAAAACTGCTTTGAGTGAGCCAACTATTATGGTTGTATTTTTGGGATCAGGCCACAAGATACATTTTCACTTGTGAAAGATGGACCACTGCAGGACTTGGCTCGCTTCTGGGTTGGCTGTAAAGGGAAATTACTGCGTTTAAGTGCTAAGTGCCAGAGAGAAGTACACACATGTTTCTTATAGGCTGTAGAAAGAGTAATTCAGGTGGTAAACAAATTGGTCGTTCTGCAGTAGGTATGAGAATAATCCAGGTGTATTTGTTATAGCCTGGTCTCAAAAATATCAATTCAGAATAACTTTACCAACAAATCTGTTACTTCTGTGGTGGAAAAGTTCTGTATTTATTTTACTTACTATGTGTAGATCGTGCTTAACTGTCATTATATACTGTAATGCTTTCCAAAATATTTTTTTTACAGGTGCATTTGACTCCTGGGTTTCAGACCTTGTGGACTTTATTGTAGGCTGCCTTGAGCCTTCTTCAGATATGGTGGCATATAAATCCAAACAAACAGGTTTTGTGGTACATGTGGTTCCATGCGAATCAAGAACATTGTCACCACAACTATCTCCTAACCAGCATATGGGCATCTTGGGTTCTTTGCCTGTTTCATGGTTTCTTAAAACTATTGTTTATGTAAGTTTAGATTTTAAAAAATGCTTTAATTTTTTTTTTTCTTCGAAAGCAGAACATTCTGCTACGCACTGATACCATTTTGCTATGTGCCACTGTCACTTCTGTTGTAATGTCCCAATATCCTCTTTGGAATAAATCTCTTAATAGGTGTGTTATCATTCTGAGTAGCCTCTGTCTATCATTTTTAGACCATGCTAAAATCACTGAAGTGGATAATTCAGATTGTACTGTTGGTGTCCTTATAATTCAGTGATAATGCTCTTGCTATGAATTGTATGACAGTTATAAGCATTATCAAACTCTGCTTATTGCATAACATTTTCCTCATGGTTTTTGTGTGCAACATCTGCTGTTTCTTGTCTTATATTTAGAATGTAAATTCAGGGTCCCCGTTAGACTTTAGTCACTGGAGTAGTCACCAAGTACTGTGCATGTCTTAACACTCACCAGTATGTACATAGCTAAGATCAACTTTATTAAGCGGAAGAAACCAACATGCCTTTATTCATTCTGCTTGGAAAGGAATGTAGTGGCATAAGTGTGTTTGGACTGGTGGACTAGCCAGTGGGACTCACTCCTACCAGTAATTCAGTTCTTCCTTCAAACAAGAACCTCTATTAAGAAGTAAATTTGGATTCTAATGACAGCATGGTAGATTTAGATTCCAGCGACAATGTAATAGATAATTTCTGGGATTATTTTATACTTACCTGTAAAATCCTTAGAATTGAAAATTAAAAACATGATTCTCAATGGTCTTCCAACTGTTGGGGAAGAGTCCAGAAAAAATAGTGCTTCAGTATTGTTTCATTGATTTGTTTTGTTTTGTTTTGTTTTTTACATGGAAGACAATTAAGCTTCTTGAAGTCTTTGGCAGGAGGGAAGCGCTATAATGATAATGTACATTCAGGAAATGCAACCCGTCTTCCAGTTTGAAAATACTTAGTAGCTTTGTAGCAAACTTTATGTGCACAAACGGTAGTCTTATTTTTAGACCCTAGGGGGGGCACACCTTCTGGGCCCCCTTTAGACCCAGGGGAGGTGCAACTAGGCCAAGGGTTAGTGAGGAACTAGTTAAGGAACATCTGGAAGGACTGGATGTATTCAAATCAGCTGGTCCAGACGATCTCCACCCTAGAGTACTGAGGGAATTCGCAGAGGTCACTGCGGGACCCCTGGCACAGCTGTACGAGCACTCGTGGTGCTCTGGTGTGGTGCCAGAGGCCTGGAAGAGGGCCAGTGATTTGGACGAGGGGGCAAATAGCACCCTGTTCAAATTTGCTGATGACACTAAGATGGGAGATGTGGGCATGCTAGAAGGGAGGAATAGGCTGCAATCGGACCTAGGTTACAGGGGAGGGCGGATGGGATTCAACACAGACAAGTGCAAGGTGCTGCACCTGGGGAGGAACAACTGGCACCATACCTACAAGCTGGGGAACTCCCTTCTCGTCAGTGCAGAGGCAGAAAAGGATCTTGGAGTCGTCATTGATGCCAAGATGAACATGGGCCAGCAGTGTGGGGATGCAGTCAGGAAGGCCAACCGCACCTTGTCCTGCATCCACAGATGCATCTCAAGCAGGTCCAGGGAGGTGATCCTCCCCCTCTGTGCGGCACTGGTCGGGTCACAGCTGGAGGACTGCGTCCAGCTCTGGGCGCCGCGCTTCAGGAGGGATGTGGACAGCATGGAGAGGGTCCAGAGGAGGCCACTCACATGATCTGGGGGCAGCAGGGCAGGCCCTACGAGGAGAGGTGACGGGACCTGAACCTGTTCAGCCTTCACAAGAGAAGGCTGAGGGGGATCTAGTGGCCTGTTACAAACTGGTCAGAGGGGACCAGCAAGCACTGGGGAAGTCCCTGTTCCCCCGAGCACTACCAGGAGTGACCAGGAATAACAGTCACAAACTGGCAGAGGGTAGATTTAGGCTAGATATCAGGAGGGGCTGCTTCACGGTCGGCAGCTAGGAGCTGGAACCAACTTCCAAGAGAAGTGGTGCTGGCTTCTACCCTGGGGGTCTTTAAGAGGAAGCTGGACGTACACCTTGCTGGGGTTGTTTGATCCCAGTACTCTTTCCTGCCATGGCAGGGGGTCGGACTTGAAGATCTATAAGGTCCCTTCCGACCCTACTTCTATGATTCTATGAAAACAAAGCACGCAAAGGATGTCCCTGTTGTGTTTTCTCTTTCATGGAAATAAAATAATAAAATGGTTGAACTACTCCAGATCTGTGTATTTGGATGATTGTCTCAGCTAGAATACTGTTCATTTAATCCTTGTTTTAAAGCCCGTTCTATATAAACAACATAATCAATCGGATGATGTTTTAACAAGAAAGTAGTAATCTCTCAAACAAGCAGCAGACAGGGCCAACTGCCCATCCTTTACCAAGCATTTCTAAACATAGGTTTCTCATGTGCAGAACATTCATAAAAGCCACATTCTTCCTTTTAAGCTTGCATTACCTTGGCTGTGTCTACACTGTGAAAAATGTTAACTGTGCCAAAAAATGACTATTTACTTCGTCTATATTACAACCCAAGCTACTGGTAGAAGTACAGTTTATTTGATAATATCTATTATTGGATCAACTGCATAGCTGACAGAGATACAGCCTAAGCTAAACACCATTTAGAACAATTACTTTTGTTTAACTCCATTTTGTTAATGAACTAGATCACTAAGCTATTGGTAACACTGGTACTCAAAATAATTTACAAATGTTCCTACTGAAATTTGTATTAAGGCTTCATTTACCCTGGATTTTTCCCCCATTAGGGAAGAAAGTTTCAGTTAGAAACCATTTTAATACATTTTGGCCAGCCAGAATTAATGAGACTAGTGTTTAAAGTAAAGCTTAAACTATATCCATCTTTAAATTCATATTTGGGCTCCGTTGTTAATTAGTTAAAACATTGTAAACATTGTTTTAGTTGAAAACATTTTAATTGAAATTTAAACACAGTTCTCCTAAACTGGACAGAAAGCCTTCAAAGGACAGCAGTATATTCATTGCCCCTTTAGTTGCTCCTTCCCTTATATAGTTTGCAATAGATTTAAATCGCACAGTTCCTATCTGGTGAGATAAAACGGACAAAAAGTATGAAGTATTTTTACTTTATTTTTAGGTCAGTAATTTCAACTACTTTTAATTTTTTTCCATAAGGTCTTCTGAATTTTTTCCTCTCTCTCTGCACTTACTCATTACAAACAATAAAGGAAAACAAGATGCAAGAACCATTTTTTTCCTAGTCTAAATATCTCTATTATAAATGTGTTTTTTATTGACTGTAGTTGCCTCTACATAAATGAACAAACAATATTATGTCCCTCTAGCCTGGACATGTCCCTGGCCCCAATCTTGTAATAAAAAAACAACCTAGCTGAAGGCAAAAGTAAATGAACTGCACAAGCTTTACTCTTCTCCCTGAAGCTCAGCAATTTGAGACTCGGTGGGTGCATCTACATGAGACAATAACTGCAGTAGCGCAGTAACACTGCGCAGTAGCATGCCAGGCAAAACCTGTGCAAATACGCTACTGCGCAGTTAACATCACTAAAAAGTTGTGCACCAGTGCTACTGCGTGGTAGTGCCAGTTACTACGCCTTGATTCAGTAATTGGTTATGCAAGTCCTAAACCTAAAGTGCAGTAACTATGGCGCATTAATGGCCGTGTAGACACACCCTATTAGACTGCTAGGGAGGGTGGGTGGCAGCTGAAAGAGCTGTATGCTGAAAAAGCCCCTTCACCAAAACCAGAAATTCACATCCACTGTACAGGGAAGAGAGAGCATTTCAACAGCGGTGGCAGTATGCATCAAGAACAGGTCTCTCCGAGTGAGGACCAAATGATAGAAGTTTGTAAACATCAATATGAACACAGGACACTGCACCGAGAATAGGAACACCGGGCAGTTCACTTCAGCTCATCTCACAGTAAATTCTGTGCGCGCCTATGTCCCAATTGCTAGGGGTGCGCTGACAAAAATTTTCTTGGCCAATACTGATAGCTGATTATTAACCAAGCATATTGGCCGATGCTGATCTGATAACCAATTTACTGCGGTTAAATTGGTGGGGTGGGGCAGGGAGCAGGACGAAGCCATAGGTGGCTCTAGGTGGTGCGGGGGGGAGAGTGGGGAGGAAGGAGGAGCAGCTCCCTACTACTGTGTGCACTCTTTGGGGGAGGCATGAGGGGCATGTATCCCCCCAAACACATTTTTGCATGGGGTGGATGTAGGCTGCTTGCTGCAGGCTCGGGGCTCTCTACCCTGCTGTCTTTCCCTTGGGAGCCCCACGCCCCATGCCTGGTTGCATTGGAGGCAGTGGGTTGTGCCTCCTGCTGCTGGGTTGGGAGGGGGCACAAGGCTAGCATAGGGCTCTCAGGGCAAAGGCAGCAGGGTGGAGAGCCCAGAGCCCACAGTGAGCAGCCTGCATCCACTCTTGCCTTGCTCGACTGCTCCACTTAAAAGTGTCCCTGTGCTTAAGAATGATGGCAGAAGTGCTTGAGCCAAATAAAGCTCATTAGCTGCAGGCTTGGGGGGGCTTGGCAGTGGAAGACACAACTTGCCTCCCCCACTGCTGCTGGGCAGGGAGGGGACGTGGCTGGTGTGGGGCTCCTGAGGGAAAGGCAGCAGAGCAAAGAGCCCCGAGCCCACAGCAAACAACCCACATCCACTCAACACACATCTGTGGGGGGGACATGCTCCCCCATGCCTCCCCCGGGGGGGGTGCACAGCAGTGGGGAGCTGTGCACTGCCTGGATGAGCTACCTGTGGCTCTGTCCTGCTCCCTGCCCCAGCCCCAGGTCCCATGCACCACCCTGGCTGGGCAGCACCCCTGGCCTCAGCCCCTACCCCACTCCCTCCCTCACCGTGGGTACCTCAATCTGCATCCCGCCATGCGCCTTCCCTCCCCTCCATAAACTTACCTGCAGGAACCACTCTCCATGCTGCCCAGCTGTGTTGCTCGCCATGTGCATACATGCAGCTGTGCATAAGTACATGACGTTCCCTGTGTCCTGCTCCCAGCAGTTCCAAGCAGGACCCCTTGCAGGCTAAAATGCTGCCTGCCTGCAAGGGGAAACCCACTGTTGCCCAAGGGAACCCAGGCATCCAGAGGCCCTGGCCCCAAGGGGGAGAGGGAATCCAGGTGTCCAGGGCCCTGGCTGGAAGGCATAATTATTGCTAAACATTATTGGCTACAGCACCCAAAAAAAGCCATTAGCCAATAATGTATATTTCCTTTTATCAGGACTGATCTGATAGGCAACAGATATATTGGTGTACCTCTACTAATTGCTCAATAAGTATTAATGTATATGGACAGTAAGACCTACCATATTTACTCAAATATTAAAAAAAAAGATTTTTTTCCCCAGTCTGCATGAGGAAAAGAGCCCCTTGCCTTATATTCGCATACAAGAAAGCATCCCTCATTAAATAGATTGTCTATCATTAAACTTGCCAGAAGCAGCATGTGTTCAGTAATGGAAACCAACTATGAAATTGATTAAATGCAGCCAACACTTAGCAGGACCATAAAACACATGGCCCATACTGGGCAAACATACTGATTGGAAATGTTTTTTGTATGATCTTGAAAAAAAATGGGCGGTTGCTCCCCTGGAGTGAACGAGCACCAAGCCTGGAAGTTATGCAATAACAGCCCGGGACTTGGAGAGGCCAGAACAAGCTGCAACACCCTCCCCTGGTGCCAAAAATGCTGATGGGAACTGTTTCTGGGTTTTTTTTGTTGGTTTTTCTTTGGAGGGGGGTGTTAATCAAAAAAAGAAGGTAGTTGGTCCCCCAGAAGGGAATAAGCACTGGGCCTGGAGGTACTGCAATAACCAGGCCTCCCTGGTGCCAAAATGGGATAGGCTGGTGCAGGCCACGTAAGAGCTAATGCCCATTGTGCTTAATTTTGCTCAGTACTGAGTCTTCCAAGTCATGGTGAACCACTACATTAAAGACATTTTGACTTCCTTTTCACTCCCACACCTAAACAGCACCTTTCTTTCTCATTTCTAATTATTCCTGTTTCCTCACCAGCCTGAAATATCTGGCAAACATCACCAAACATCTCTGCAGCTGAGCAGCTGTTGCCCTCTCAGCCTATCATGTGATTACTGTGGCCCCATCCTCCATGAGGTGGAACTGGTCCAGGCAGCCCCATGCCTTAACTGAATATACATTTTTAAAGGATCCCAGAACTCATGACAAAAACATCTGGTTCCAGTCCTAAGTGGGGCACCAATTAGTACATGGATCCTTTGTGGGGGGTATCTGGTGTACAAGCACATACTGAATAGTGTTCGGCTATGTGGTCACCATGGCTTGAAATGTTATTGACTTTGTTGAGGCCCAGCCCAATTAACTATATCAACATTTCTCAACCCATGGGTTGTGACCCAAAGCAGGTTGCAAACAAACTTTAAAAATGGATTCTCCTTTAAAGGAAAAAACATGGGAAACTGTGGCTTTTCCCTTGCAGTCTGTCAGAGCCCCAGCCTGCAAGGGACTGCTTAGGGCTCCCCATGCCCCACACACTGGGAGGTGGGGGACTAGGGGCAGTGAGCCAGGACTGGCCATTGATGTTTATAAATGGGTCCTGGTACAAGAGAGGTAGAGAACCAGTGAACTATCAAAGATAACAAAAATAATAAAAAACCAGTGAACTATCAAACATAATAAAAAGTCCTTTTTCAAGTATATAGGGAGGATGAAGATGGCACCGGGAAATGTGGGGCCTCTGCAAGATTCTCTGGGCAATCTGGTAGTTGCACCAGAGGAGAAAGCAGACCTCTTTAACCAATTCTTCACCTCTGTTTTCTTGTGCAGGGACCAGGACTCCCCCACCGTGATGCAAGATGGACTTGAAGGGAACGCCTCCAGACCTTGGGTTGGGGAGGACCGGGTTAGAGAGCATCTGGAGGGGCTGGACGTGTTCAAATCAGCGGGTCCAAATGCTCTCCACACCAGGGTGTTGAAGGAGCTAGCAGGGGTTATTGCAGGGCCTTTGGCATGGCTTTATGAGCACTCATGGTGCTCGGGCCAGGTGCCAGATGATTGGAA
>NW_017728911.1:41086930-41093425 GCF_001723895.1 Crocodylus porosus | reverse complement strand
CATGGAGAGGGTCCAGAGGAGGCCACCCACATGATCTGGGGACAACAGGGCAGACCCTACAATGAGAGAATGCAGGACCTGAACTTGTTCAGCCTTCACAAGAGAAGGCTGAGGGGGGACCTGGTGACCGTCTATAAACTCACTTGGGGGGACCAGAAGGGTTTGGGAGAGACCTTGTTTCCCCTGGCATAACAAGGAATAAAGGCTGTAAGTTGTTGGAGAGGAGGTTTAGATTAGACATCCATAAGAACTACCCCACAGTTAGGGCGGCTAGGATCTGGAACCAACTTCCAAGGGAAGCGGTGCTGGGTCCTACCCTGGGGGTCTTTAAGAAGAGGCTTGATGCCTACCTGGCTAGAGTCATTTGAGCCGTTTTTCTCCTGCCTGGGCAGGGGGGTTGGACTTGAAGATCTACAAGGCCCCTTCTGATCCTACTTCTATGATTCTATGAATTACATGATAAATCATGCGCCTTTTGGTTTTGGAATAATATCATGGATTTATAGATGGTTAGGGGCTGGAAGGGACCATATAGATCACTGGGTCCAGTTCCCCTGCACTAGGCAGGAAAAGACATCTGGGAATCAAGTGACCCCAGCGAAGTGACTGTCCAGTCTCCTTTTGAAGATTTCCAGGGTAGCTGACTGCACCATCACCGGAGGGAGTTTATTCCAGTCTGGACACCCTGACTGTAAAGGAGTTTTTCCTGGAATTGAGCTTGAAGCAGCCTTCCAGGAGTTTGTATCCATTGCTCCTGGTCTTCCCCAAGGGTGCCCCAGTGAACAGCCCATTCACCGAGCTGTTGATGTTCTCCCTTGATGTAGTGGCAAGCCACTACCAAGTCCCCTCTCAGCCTTCTCTTCTGTAGGCTGAAGAGGCCCGAGTCCCTCAGCCACTCCTCGTATTGCAAGTCCCTGATCACACAGGGGGCTCTTCTGGACCCTCTCGAGTTTTTCCACATCCTTGTGATTTGTACTATGTATAAGTATGTACAAGAGTGCTGAATAAAAGTGTGTTTATAGAATACCTGTGCTAATATTTGCAACAATTTGCAAAAAAAAGGTAAAATGCATCAATTTTAAATGATGTAAGTCTATGGGTACCTGTAGGAATTTCCCTATATGCAAATTGCTACAGGTATGTTTATTTCAGCATCAGTGGGCATGTGCAATTAATTTGAAGCAATAAACTCCAGCACTTACTGCACCAGAGTTTATTGTTCCTCGGTGAGTGGTTTGAACATGCCCAAGAAACCAGAGTACACTGAGCTGGGTCAGAGCAGCCCTGGCTGGCAGAGGGCCTGTGGGGTCAGCCTGTCAGCCCAGGGCTGTTCCAGCCCACCTCAACATGCGGAGGGGTTGGCTGGGGAAAGGGTGCTCCAGTGTAGGGCCAACAGGCAGCCCTCGCACTGAAGCACCCTTTTGCCCCAACCAGCCACATCAGCATCTACATGTGGAGTAAAAATCTTTATAACAAGATAGTACATACATTTACAAGCACTACCCTGCTGCAGAGTTAATTAGTTTACTCCAGCCTAATAAGGCCAATGTGTAGATGCTATACATTTACTGTGGAGCTAATTAGTCTACTCCACAGTAAATGTCTCATACAGATGGCCAGTGTCTTCAGATTTGCTCTTCACTTCCATATGCTCATGGAGAGCAAGGTCTGACAGCCAAGGGGGAAAAGTTACTGCATGGAGAAGTTGGGGGGCAAAAGTCAAAGGGGGCCACCTGACCCCCCTCCCTTGGCGAATTTTTCCTGCTGTAGCAGTGTGAGAATGATAAATTTAAGGCAGACCTCTACTCATTAGATTCCATACCTGTAAAGTTATAACAAATTTATAAATTCTTCATATATAGAATCTAATTATAAGGCGGGGTCATCTTCATAGAATCATAGAAGTCGGGTCAGAAGGTACGTTGTAGATCTTCAAATCCGACCTCCTGCCTGGGCAGGAGAAAAACTGGGCCCAAGTGACTCCAGCCAGGTAGGCATCAAGTCTCTTCTTAAAGACCCCCAGGGTAGGAGCCAGCACTACTTCCCTTGGAAGCTGGTTCCAGATCCTAGCCGCCCTAACTCTGAAGTAGTTCTTATGGATGTCTAATCTAAACCTACTCTCCAACAACTTATGGCCGTTATTCCTTGTTATGCCAAGGGGTGCTCGGAGAAACAAGGTTTCTCCCAAACCCTTCTGGTCCCCCCTAGTGAGTTTAGATGGTCACCAGGTCCCCCCTCAGCCTTCTCTTGCGAAGGCTGAACAGGTTAACTTAGCAGGACTTACAGTTAAATCTTATAGCTGAATAAATAATGGTATTCATTAGGAATATCAAATCATGCAATGGAGAATAAACTGTATCCCAGGGCAGTGTCTAGTGAGATCCTTGTAATATGATTTTTTTTTTTTAATATTAACCTTCTGCCAGTTGTAAGGCATGACATGGCATGAGTTAAAGTAGGACGGAAGAGCTTCTTGGGTGGCTTACATAAATCTCATGCCTTTAAAACACAAGGCATATCCTAACATGATAAACCTGCCTCTTAGTTTAAATTAGCATAACAAATTCCAGCTCACATCTGAATCATCAGCACAGCTAGCAGTCACTAAACAGATCACTTGATCTGTCCAAAGTACTGTGCACTTAGAACAGAGAGCCAAGAAAAGTTTCCCCTATGTGTTTTCCACCAGAGACACTGTTTTTACTCTTCTCACTGCTGCTGCCTTTTTCAATTCACTGGAAAAAAATTGGTATTCTGAAAATCAAGCTGCATTCTTTCTTCAGATATCAACAATACAGATTTGGGAACTGTAATAACACTGGCAAATCTACTGATCTGGAAAAGAACGTGACATGACATGCTTTTTGTAGTGCTGGCAGAATAAGGTGATTTCTGGCACAAAGTGAATGAGTAAAACTATAAGGACTGGAGATACATACAATAAAAATAAATTTGGTTTTTACAAGGTTGCTTCCCTAACCATGGTTTATTTAAAAACAGAAGATCACTTAGCAAGACAATCCACTATGGAAAGATTTCCATTTAAGCTATTTACTCATCATTTAAAAGCAGAGGGATTAGAAATCTGTGTGCAGTATCTGTACAAATCTCTGGATGTTTCCTACAGATCTAAATCTTTCATTGTTGCTCTCCTCTTCTTGTTTCAGAAAAAAAACTGCATTATTTATCAACCTGCTGGGTCACTGAAGGTGAAGGGGACAAACAGCCATAGCATACAGACATTATGCTGGAAATGCCAACCTGGGAATTTGGGGGTTGATACTCTGCAACAGAGCAACTCCCAGAACATATTTCTCGTCTGGAAACTTCCCAAACTGCGAGATAGGGGCCACAGAGAGACCACAGGATAATGGGATACAAAAAAATATTTTTGTGGAGATGATTTAGTATAAAAATATAAAGACAGCAGTGTCAAAAACAATATCACTATTTGGATGTCTTCTGTTATAAAAGAGACATCTAAATTCAAAGTGCTTTTTTGTTCGACTTTTTGATTTAACTGACTTAACAGAATTATGTGAGGCCATTACAATATTTAGTGTAGATTTTGACAAAATAAACACTGTTGAAATGTCAGTTTTAAATGCGTTGTGAATTATCTGAATTCATCATGTGGTCTAAATAAATTAAATAATAGTACTTATTCACCTTACAGCCACAAAGCACAGTACAAATATTAACTATTTAACAATTTGTGAGAAAAATCTATTGTACTATATGGATTCCCAAACATATAGAGCATCTGACCCCATTCAAAACCAAGGAAAATTCTGCAAGTACCCCATTGCTTCAAGATCTCAAACCCCAAATACAAGCAGGCATAATGTTACGATTATAGCCATTGCGTAAATAACTAATAACGTTTTGAAAAGCAAAATAAGTATAAAAAGTGACATTTTAAATGCGCTTACAATTCAAATGAATGTACCAAATGAACTTGTTTCACTGCAAAACCTGTTCCATAGAAGTTTATCTTGGTAAATATACATTCTTAAGCCGTTTTTGATTAACAGGTGAAGCATCGACACCTGAGGATAGGTTGGTGACCCAGGCCAACTGTGACAGGCTCAGAAAACGGGCGGATAAAAACCTAATGGCATTCGACACTGAAGGGAAGACAAGGGCTAATGGTCACAAACTCCTCCAAGACCGTTTCAGGCTGGACATAAGGAAAAACTTCTTTACTGTCTCAGCCTCCAAGGCCTGAAATAGACTCCCTGCAGTGGTGGTGCAGGCACCTACTCTGGACACCACACTTCGACGCTTATCTTACTGGGATCCTTTGCCCCTAGCTGACTTCCTGCCCCTGGGAAAGGGGGCTGGATTCAATGATCTTCTGAGGTCCCTTCCAGCCCTAATGTCTATGAAGTCTATAAAGAAATACTTTGCTTTTATGCCCACCAGTCAAGATTCACCTGACTTGCAAATACAGTACTAGTATGAAAACGGGATAAAAACTTTCAAGACTTATGCAACTACTACTAGATATTCCTCTACTGCAGACAGCTCAATTCACTTTGATTGTGAAAAATTAGGAATACCTTTTAGTTGATTTCTAAATATTCTCTGCCAAAATTATTTTGTATCTATATATATCTATTTAATATCTATTTATAGATATTAAATAGATATAGATATATATTTATTTATTTTTACCAAAAAGTAGTGAAGGGAGTAAATTAAACGATCCTCTGCCTAAGACTTGTGTTAAAATGGGTACTAGATTTAACCACTTAAAAGTGAAATAGAGCGATTTTAATTCTGGTTGATGGGCTAATCTCAGCACAATCCTGACTAAAGAGCTACTGAGGTTCCTCCACAATGTGCAGAAGGCAAATGAACAGTGAGCCATAGATTTTGCCACCACGACTGTAGAATGATCTTTTTCATTGCCTTGACCAACAGAACATACAGATGTATATGACAACAGTGTGTCTGTATAACACGCAAAAGTTAGAGCCATTGTTAATCACTGGTGTGCTGAACAGCATAAAAATACTGTTAAATGAATCTCCATCTGTTATTCCCAGCAGAGTTCATACATTTTACTGAGTAACATGGCTTAGCCAAATTCAAAGACATAATGAGTCACCTGTCTCTTGCTACCAGACCCCACAAGGTACAAGATTCCCTGAGAAATGTATTACAGTCTAAGTACAGAGAGGAAAATAAAACCTTGAAGTGAGCCTCTGGAAGCATCTTGCTGAATTTCAAGATCATGTTAACTCCAGCTGTACAGGAAATGAATGGAAAGTCCTTCTATAAGGTTGTTAGCTATTTTCATAACTGCAAAAAGACCACTGTTTAAACTTTTACCTTCAAACAAAATGTCTATCAAAAATCACAAATTAAAATATATACCAAAAAACCTAATATCATACCCTGTTTCAATAAAAATTGAAACATTTTGCTTCTTCTGGTATCACCTACTCTTTCTTTACACTGGTTCACATGCACAAAATCCTAGTGAGAAGTCAAGGTCTACAGCACAATCTCCTCTAGGTAAGCATACTACAAAAGAATTTCAGTAAGTTAGGCAAAAGTTTAGCCAGTGTACTATGCAAAATTAACTTCAGATTATGTAGTCATGTAACATGGGTTACTTCTGCAGCATACAGCTGAACATCCAAAAATATTTTGGGTGGGTCCAAGAGGATAACTTTGCTTTGTTTTCTTACTTGAATTGACATTTAAAAAAACCCATTCTATAATGGAAGTAGAGTGAAGAGGTATCTTCCAGGGCTACATTCCTATGAAGCTTGGAGACAGATTCAGAAACCTTTTACCTTTTTGACTGTATTTGGTCAGGTTTCATCCTGGCAACAAGTTCTCTACACCATAGAACACTGCTTTGCACTTGCATAGTACTGTTCATCCAAAGGTTACAATGGTCTTCATAAATAACGATCCTCATGATGCCTTCAAATACCAATTTTAAAGAAATGGAAATGGAATTGCATACAGTTGTGTGGCTTCCCTGAGGTTAGACAGATAAAGTGAGTAACAGAATCCGAGTCTTCTACCTCAACATTTACGCAGACACCCTTGTTAACGGTGTGTTTCAAAACCTGATCAATGTGTTCAGAATCCTAGATATGTGTATGCTTGTATGCATAGACCACAGCCTCCACTCTAAAAGTCTAACGAATGAGTATCTTAAACATCTGTACTTACAATTTTAAGCTTATCATTATACAGAAAATGATCGCTTTGTCTCCTCTGTGCCACAGAGAATACATCTACTCTACTTTCTAACAGAAAACTTTGCCACTGCCAAGTGTATTTGTTTTCTTAATTTTGAAAACTTTGAAATACAATGAAATCTGACATTTTTAAAAATGCCTTAGCAGTGTCCCATCTAACGCTGCATTTTTTATGAATTTACTGGTTACCAAAAAAGCCATCCAGGTCTAGTTCTTAATGTCTGTCATAATAGTAAACAAATTATTTCAAATTGGGCATTGAGCAAAGTAC
>NW_017728911.1:41078776-41086830 GCF_001723895.1 Crocodylus porosus | reverse complement strand
TAATCTCAGCACAATCCTGACTAAAGAGCTACTGAGGTTCCTCCACAATGTGCAGAAGGCAAATGAACAGTGAGCCATAGATTTTGCCACCACGACTGTAGAATGATCTTTTTCATTGCCTTGACCAACAGAACATACAGATGTATATGACAACAGTGTGTCTGTATAACACGCAAAAGTTAGAGCCATTGTTAATCACTGGTGTGCTGAACAGCATAAAAATACTGTTAAATGAATCTCCATCTGTTATTCCCAGCAGAGTTCATACATTTTACTGAGTAACATGGCTTAGCCAAATTCAAAGACATAATGAGTCACCTGTCTCTTGCTACCAGACCCCACAAGGTACAAGATTCCCTGAGAAATGTATTACAGTCTAAGTACAGAGAGGAAAATAAAACCTTGAAGTGAGCCTCTGGAAGCATCTTGCTGAATTTCAAGATCATGTTAACTCCAGCTGTACAGGAAATGAATGGAAAGTCCTTCTATAAGGTTGTTAGCTATTTTCATAACTGCAAAAAGACCACTGTTTAAACTTTTACCTTCAAACAAAATGTCTATCAAAAATCACAAATTAAAATATATACCAAAAAACCTAATATCATACCCTGTTTCAATAAAAATTGAAACATTTTGCTTCTTCTGGTATCACCTACTCTTTCTTTACACTGGTTCACATGCACAAAATCCTAGTGAGAAGTCAAGGTCTACAGCACAATCTCCTCTAGGTAAGCATACTACAAAAGAATTTCAGTAAGTTAGGCAAAAGTTTAGCCAGTGTACTATGCAAAATTAACTTCAGATTATGTAGTCATGTAACATGGGTTACTTCTGCAGCATACAGCTGAACATCCAAAAATATTTTGGGTGGGTCCAAGAGGATAACTTTGCTTTGTTTTCTTACTTGAATTGACATTTAAAAAAACCCATTCTATAATGGAAGTAGAGTGAAGAGGTATCTTCCAGGGCTACATTCCTATGAAGCTTGGAGACAGATTCAGAAACCTTTTACCTTTTTGACTGTATTTGGTCAGGTTTCATCCTGGCAACAAGTTCTCTACACCATAGAACACTGCTTTGCACTTGCATAGTACTGTTCATCCAAAGGTTACAATGGTCTTCATAAATAACGATCCTCATGATGCCTTCAAATACCAATTTTAAAGAAATGGAAATGGAATTGCATACAGTTGTGTGGCTTCCCTGAGGTTAGACAGATAAAGTGAGTAACAGAATCCGAGTCTTCTACCTCAACATTTACGCAGACACCCTTGTTAACGGTGTGTTTCAAAACCTGATCAATGTGTTCAGAATCCTAGATATGTGTATGCTTGTATGCATAGACCACAGCCTCCACTCTAAAAGTCTAACGAATGAGTATCTTAAACATCTGTACTTACAATTTTAAGCTTATCATTATACAGAAAATGATCGCTTTGTCTCCTCTGTGCCACAGAGAATACATCTACTCTACTTTCTAACAGAAAACTTTGCCACTGCCAAGTGTATTTGTTTTCTTAATTTTGAAAACTTTGAAATACAATGAAATCTGACATTTTTAAAAATGCCTTAGCAGTGTCCCATCTAACGCTGCATTTTTTATGAATTTACTGGTTACCAAAAAAGCCATCCAGGTCTAGTTCTTAATGTCTGTCATAATAGTAAACAAATTATTTCAAATTGGGCATTGAGCAAAGTACTTGACATCTGTCATGTTTGTTCTCATATCTTTTCTTTGAGGTCTGCCAAGGAGTGTGCAGGGGGACCTGACACCCCCCCCATGCTGCCCCATCTCAGCAACTAGTATCTCCTGGGTTTCGGGGGGTACCCAAACTGGGAGGGGGTGTGTGTGTGTGTGTGGGGCGGGGGGGTTCAGCACACTCCCCAACGGACCCAGAAGTACTTCCAGTCCACTTCCAGATTTGCCGCTGAGCACATGGAAAGCCCCTGCACTCCTGTGGGATGCTCCATCCACCCCAGCATCGCAGCATTCACAAGCCATTCTGGTACCTCCAGATATGTAGAAAAAACATTTAAAGCTGTGTCTATGGCTGAATCGCTGATTCTCTGAATCAGCATCAAATCTTCAGACTTGTTCGAATTGCATCAGGGACAGTGATCCAAATCAACAAATCGAATCACTATCCCTGATTCAGGCTGAACCTGAATCCAAATAGAATAGGGCCTGCTTCACACACCCTGATAGGCAGTGCAGCAGGAGGTAGAGCAAAAAGCAGAGCAGCAGATCTGGAAGGGAACATAGGGCAAGAAAGCAGAAAGCAAGGCAGAAGATGAAGCAGAGAGCATAAGGAAAAGAAAAGAACAGTATAGCAGTAGATCAGGCAGGGGAAAGGATTGAAGTGGCACTCTGGGAGAGTGGGGGCTAATTTGTAGCATGCCTGCAAAAAAGATTGGCCCCCATTGTCCTAGACTTTCGGTCATAGAGAGCTTTGAAAAAGACTAAAGTTGATTCAGAATTCTGTTAAAGGCAAGGTACAAGGTAAAGGAAAGGTCTGATATGCCTGCAAGTCACAGCTGCTAAGGAGACATGATACAGTATTCTGTACCAGTGTAAAAGTTCATACGTCCAGATATACTGCATTATTGTAATCCTGCAGAAGAAATGAAGGCATGTGTCGCAGGGAGAATACAGGGGACAGACCCCGAGGGGCCAATGGGGAACCCCAGGGGCCAGAATATACCAGGGAAGGTGAGGAAAGAGAGAGAAAAATGAAGAATCTCTTACCTGCAGCTGACGTCGCGGCGAAATCGGAAGTGGTGATGGGACCCGCGCAGCTTGTTAGCTGCGTCTTTTTAAAACTGCGGCCAGGTGTGGGGAGGAGCAAGCGGAGCTGGCACGGGAGGATAAAAGGCGGGCTGGGCAAAGGGGAAGAGGGAAGACCAGGAGAAGAGTCGACGGGGAAGGTACCCCTGGAACCCCAGTTAGGGGTAAGAAGAGTCAGGACTGCTTTCCATGGGGCAGAAGGCTGCCTTGAAGACTGCCGAAGGGGGGACGCCAGCATCAGCATGGAGGGAGAGAAGGCGGATGTACCTCATCCAGACTAAGGAGTAGAGGGAGAGGATCCAAGATTTCAGGGCAAAGAAGCCGACAGCAGGGACTGTCCCGAAGAGAGAGCAAAGGAATGAGTCATCGACCCAGGTGGGATCAGTATGGGTTTGGGAAGGCTCCAGGAGCAAACCCAGATGGGGTACGGAGAGCCTAAGCAGCGAGAGGGGCTGCAGAAGACAAGCTCCTACTGTATAGAGCTGCCCAGCGGGGGACAGAGTGGGCGGAACTAGAGGGACCATCACGGGTCCAGCTGACAGGCAAGGGGTTTGCAGTGTGGAAAGGAGGGTGCGATAACTACCAGGTGTATGTGTACTCAGGACCGGGCCAGCTACAAATTCTAGGGGCTAGGTTAGATCATTTTGTGTGTAGTCAGGAATTTACTGGCATTGTTTTTCCTTTGGTTTCTTTCTGTTTGCCGCTTTTGGAGGGGTTAGAAGGCCGTTCGCATAGGGCCGTAGAGTTGGCTCAATCAGGGGTTGGGTTAGACCTCGTACATCTCTACTAAAGTGCCCATAACACCAACAGGTGAGGGTCGGGCCAAGAGACATCAGCAACTTGTTGAGGCTGGGTATCAGGTGAGGTGTAGGGGAGGTTGGAGCCTTGTGGAAGACTGCCATCTAGAGATTCCAGGCACCGGATAAACCCCAGTAGTCAGACCCCACCACTGAAGGAACAAGCAAAGTCGTGGCAGGCGGGATTGGGATGGAGGCTACCTCAGGGCGGCACGTCTGTGCAGTACCATCACAGGCACAGAGTGATGAGCAGTCCTACACACCCAAAGCCACGCGGCACAGGACCAGATGATCAAAGCCCAACGCTTGCAGCATGTATAACCATAGATTTCATAGACATTACAGCTGGAAGGCACCTCCGAAGATCATCGAATCCAGCCCCTCCGCCTGAAGGGCAGGAAGTCAGCTGGGGTCATAGGATCCCAGCAAGATAAGCATCCAATTTGCTCTTGAAGGTGTTCAGTGTAGGTGCTTGAACCACCTCTGATGGCAGGCTGTTCCATACCTTGGGGGCTCGGACAGTGAAGAAATTCTTCCTTATATCCAGCCTGAAACGGTCTTGCTACAGTTTATAACCATTTGACCTCGTCATCCCTTGGGGCGCTCTGGTGAACAATCTTTCCCTCAGATCCTAATGAACACCCCTGATAAACTTATAGGTGGCCATCAGATTACCCCTGAGCCTGCACTTTTCCAACCTAAAGAGCCCTATGGCTCTCCACCTGTTGTCATAAGGTCTGTTCTCCTGACCTCTGATCAAGCGCATGACTGTTCTCTGGACTCTCTCAAGCTTCTCCACATCCTTTTTGATTTTTGGAGCCCAAAACTGGACACATTACTCCAGCTGTGGCCTCACCAATGCTGAGTACAAGGGGAGAATGACATCCTGGGATTTACTTGAGAAGCATCTATGGATGCAAGCCATCATTTTGCTCGCTTTACTAGCCACAGCATTGCATTGCAGGCTCATGTTCATCTTGTGGTCAATTGTGCCCCCCAAGTCCCTTTCATCCGTAGTGCTAACCAGCATAGCATTGCCAAGCCTATAAGGATGCTGCAGGTTTTTCCTCCCAAGGTGGAGAACCTTGCATTTTTTGGTGTTAAACACCATCAGGTTCTCATCAGCCCAATTCTTCAGCCTGTCAAGGTCAGCCTGGATCGCCCTCCTGTCCTCAGGTGTGGATGCTTTACCTCAGAGTTTGGTATCATTGGCAAACTTGGCCAGTCCGCTTCTGACTCCAGTGTCCACATCATTAATGAAGATGTTGAACAATATGGGTCCAAGGACAGAGCCTTGGGGGACCCACTGGCACCATGATGATTGACTTCCATCAACCACCACCCTCTGGGTTTGACCATGGAGCCAATTCCCCAGCCAGTGGATCGTGGTGGACCAGAGGCCACAGTTGGCCAGTTTTGCCAGGAGGTGATCATGGGATACCAGATCAAAGGCTTTTCTGAAGTCAAGATATATGATGTCAATCTCCTTTCCAACCATAATCAGATCAACATCTACTAGTATGGCATGGATGGTCCTGGCTAACTGGACATGACAGAAAGCTTTCCTTGTAAATGCTGCTAAGACCATTGCGTCTGCAAGGAACCCAAAAGTATTCCTAAGCTACAGTGAACTGAACAACGGCATGTGTGCTATCAACCATGGAAGACTACATTGACTGTGAACTCTTCAAAATGCATTGTGATGACACTAATCCACTCTGTGCTAAACCAGTCATCCTATAGTCTCAGTTTGAATTTGAGCTTACTTGTTTTTTCACACACAGAATTTACATCTTTCCTCATTTTCAAGTTCTTGTTAAGTTAGAGTGAGCTATTACAGGAAAAAACATTAGCTAGAGTGGGGTTTAGCTGTTCCCAAGAAAGCAGTTTAGATCATAGCAACCTGGACAAAAATAAGCGGGCACAGCAAAGTAGCAGCATTTTATCCATGTCAAGTGCAGACGGTATTGAACCACTCAAATAAAAGTTATTTCTTTCCATATCCAAAGGAACAATGAAAATTGGTAAGTCTTCATCTGGTTAAGCCAATATAATGATTGTTTTTATTGTTTCCATGAAGAATGACTTATCTGCATATCAGCTTTTCCCCATTTTAGCAAGTGAAACTACACTTCAGGAATGCCCAAAATACTAGAAAGAGTTCAAAGGAAGAACACAAAAGCAATCTAAGAGCTGGAAAGTAAGTCCCATGCATCATCTTCTGGAGCTCAATGCATTCAGCTTCATGAATTCTGAGAAGTGACTTGGAAAGTATTTAATTGCGGAGATATTTTATGTCTTGATGGCAAAGGTAATGGTTGTAACCAACAGTCAGAGAAATGCAACCTTTAAATAAAATTCAATTTCTCAATTCTGAGGCTAATTAAAAGTCAAACAACTTACTAGAGAAGGTGGTGGATTCACTATCACTTAATTATTTAAAATAAGATCTCTTTATAAGAGCTGTTTTAATGCAGGTTCTGGGATCAGGAAAAAGGTACACAGAAAGAACTTCTCTCAAAAGCGAGAGTTTGGGGAGTTGTTTGTTTCCCCCAGGTTTATTTAATGCATTCTGTGGAGAGGTGAAAATAACTGATACTGCTTAAATGTCAGATATGTTAAAATATATAAGAAAAAACTTCATGGTTATGTATAGCTTAAAATTATTACAAGTGTAAAAGGTGTATCACCTTTATATAGTTTGCCTTTTGTTCTTTGCTTAGCTTGGACAATAAAAATGGATTACTGATCAGTTTACTTTCTTGTTTTGATGCAATTCTGATGTTACAAAACTGGATGAAAAACACTTAATGCAGCTGTTTTAAACAAAAAGCTGTTGCCTTTGTGTTTTAAATCTGTAAAAATATGTTTAATATTTGTTCCCTCCACTTTTTATTCATTTCCTCCCCATGTATTAATAGGGGACACAGTTGCAGCAAAATTCTGTTGTTGTTTTTTTAAAGTGTCAACTCCATCAGTGATTTTAACATGTTCACTTCAACATCAGCCTTTCATGTTTCTTATTTCCTGTTTATTCTTATAATTTTCTTACCTAGATGACTGCTATTCATATAAAACATTCATTTTAAAAGTTTCTTTACGTTGGACTGATGTGAATGTGCCCTTGTCAAAATATTTGATTTGCCTGAGATTTTTCAAATCAGTCTATGACCCACGTTATCTCTTCATTTGAATGTGTCTTAAAATCCCTTTGACTGCTTTGAAAAGCTCAACTCTACAG
This sequence comes from Crocodylus porosus, assembly GCF_001723895.1. NCBI lineage: Eukaryota > Metazoa > Chordata > Crocodylia > Crocodylidae > Crocodylus > Crocodylus porosus. The sequence goes on along the minus strand of NW_017728911.1, from coordinate 41,080,007 downwards.
GTATTGTAAACAGCTTTGGTTTTCTGGTTAACTGGTTAGTACCCACCAGGAAGACAGTTTGTTTATATTGTGCAACTTACATAGGCACATATTTCCTCAGCAAACCCAGAGACAGTGGCAAGTGATGTTTAGTAGAGTTTTCTGTTGATACTTTTATCCCATTTCCTTCTCTTGGCAGAAAAGACAATTTGATCTTCTCAGACTTCCTACAGACAGATAACACTCTTTAAATCAACACAAAGTTGAAGGAAATAATAAAAAAATACAAACACTGTGAGGTTTTGTCTATATCAGGCCAAAAAGCTAAACATATTTCTCATTATTAACGACACTGTGCATGCTCTGTTTAATACTACCATTAAATTTCAGCAAGGTGCTTTAAACACTTGTGGCTACTTAAGTCTTCTTTTATGGTAGCTATCCTGTTATTATGAGACCTGTATGCAATTAAAAATTCTGGATTGAAAACGACTAAGCTGCAATTACTTTAGTTACAGTTGTACAACATGTGATCTTACTGAAAAAACTATTATATTAACATGTAACACATATCAGAACATATCAACAGAACAAGAAAGTAAGTTATAATTAGTAGGAGTGCACCAATAAAGATTTTTTTGGCCGATATTAGTGGCTGATTATTAACCAGACGTATGGGATGATACCAGTCCGATAGCTGATATGTAGTCTGGCAGCTTGGAGAGCAGCATCCGGCTGGTCAGTCTGTAAGGGGGAAGGAGTGTGTGGGAGGGAAGAGGCATGAGGGGGACAGACTGAGGCCCCCACAGTGAGGGAAGGAGTGAGGCTGAGGCAGGGGCAGGCCAAGGGAGGCTATAGGGTTGACTACAGCCACCCCAAGATTCCCCATAGCCCCCCTCCCAGCGCTGCCCCCACCTATCCTGACTGCAGCCCTGGCCCAGCCCCCCTGCTGAGAAAAGGCCAGCACAGCCCCTGGCCCCAAGTCCAGAGGGCAGCCCACCTTGGTCCTGTGCACATATCCAGGGGGCACATGCCCCCCATGCCTTCCCTGGGGGTGCGCACAGCAGCAGAAGCCACCCCATCCCCCACACGAGCCATTCACGGCTATGTCCCATGCCCTGCCTTGCCCTCGTTGGGCAGCACCTGCCCCTGCCCCAGCCCCATTCCCTCCCTCCCTCATCTTGATCAGGGGGGACGCCTTGTTGGACCTAGTGCTGGCCACAGGTGATGACCTGGTGAGAGGGCTGCGGGT
>NW_017728911.1:41073225-41078765 GCF_001723895.1 Crocodylus porosus | reverse complement strand
ACCTTGCTGGGGTCGTTTGACCCCAGTACTCTTTCCTGCCATGGCAGGGGGTCAGACTAGATGATCTGTTCAGGTCCCTTCCGACCCTAGAAACTATCTGCCCTCCCTCCATGCCCCTTCTGTCCCATAGACTTACTAGCTGTCCAGCTATATTCCTGGGCACAGCATGCTGTGGCTGTGCACGGGGCGTTTATCAATGACATTAGTGGCTACACTGGCCAAAAAAAGCCGATTGCCGACAACATCAATTTTTCTTTTATCAGTGCCAATAAGATATGGACTGATATATTGGTGAACCTCTAATAATTAGGCTTGGCAGGATTCAATTTTTATTGGTAAATACTGATAAATGTCAATTTCACCTCATCCTCACAGACTGACAAAAAAATATTTCCTTTGTTAATAATCAAAATTTATAGAAAGGCGACATAAGAAAAATCATGGCTGATGGAGTACATGATGACAGGAGGAACAGTCCTATAGAACCGTGCTGACTGTAGTTTGAACTGCAACTCCCTGAAACCCCAAGGGACTGGGAACAAAGGAAAAGGAAGTGACAAAGCAGACGATGGAGCTATGGGCAAGTGGAGCCAGGACTGATGACAGCTCTGCTGCTCACCTGGCGCAGTCCTATAGTAGTTACATTTGTCATTAATAAATGGTCTGCCCCCCCCATACCCACAATTACAGGGCAAGCCATTTTAAGCAGCATGCAGATAGAAGGATATTAGAATGTGAGGAATCCAGTCTATTCTATCTCCTATATTTTATTAAATTATGGTATTGAAAATGGCCACTTAAAAGGGTTCACTCAAAATCACATGAGTATGGTATTTCAAACAATAAATTCTGTTAACTACATTTTTGCCTCCTGTTTTTCTACAAACTGAGATGGATGTGCATGTCAAATACTATATAGAGTAGTTCCAGGGCAGGGTCAATAGAAATCCACAGACAAAAGGAAAAAAATTATTATCCTTGGAACCCATGGGTCTCCTGCTGTTTCAGCACGGACTTTTCTGGTTTGTACAGAATGTCTTGTCTACACTAGAAACAGTTCACTTGTACAGCTGTTAGCAAACCCTTATTGGTGCAAGTTCTTTTGCTGCTATAACTCAAGTTTGCATGTTTACAACAAGGTTTTCCCTGCATTGTTAACTATGACATGGTTTTATTCACATCCTAACCAAACACCGCTACGTGAGCTAAACTCTTAAATATAAATTCAACCTTAGCCTTCGTTTAAAAAATAATTTAATTCCTCTGACTGCATCCACATTAGATTTTTGTAATGTAGTGTTACTTCTGAACAAGTGTAGGCAAAGCATTGGCATTTCTAACAGGGATCACACAGGGGTACTTCTTGTTCTTGGTCAGAACCAGCTTTATAGGATAGCTCACAAAAGCTGTAGTAGATTTAATAGATTTCATAGACATTAGGGCTGGAAGGGACCTTGGAAGATCAGAGTCCAGCTCCCCACCCAAAGGGCAGGAAGTCAGCTGGGGTCATAGGATCCCAGCAAGATAAGCATCCAAATTACTCTTGAAGGCGTTCAATGTAGGTGCTTAAACCACCTCCGATGGCAGGCTCTTCCAGACCTTGGGGGCTCAGACAGTAAAGAAATTCTTTCTTATGTCCAACCTGAAATGGTCTTGCAGTAGTTTATAACCATTCAACCTTGTCATCCCTTAGGGTGCTCTGGCGAACAAATGTTCCCCCAGATTCTGGTGGTCACCCCTGATAAACTTATAGGTGGCCATCAGATCATCCCTGAGCCTGCGCTTTTCCAGGCTAAAGAGTCCCATGGCTCTCAGCCTGTCGTCGTAAGCTCTGTTTTCCTGACCTCTGATCATGCACGTGGCTCTTCGCTGCACTCTCTCAAGCTTTTCCACATCCTTTTTGAATCGTGGGGCCCAGAACTGGACACAGTACTCCAGCTGCGGCCTCTCTAAGGCCGAGTACAAGGGGAGAATGATGTCCCGAGATTTGCTTGAGGAGCATCTATGGATGCAAGCCAGCATTTTGGTCACTTTACTAGCCTCAGCATCGCACGCATCGAGTAATATGTACCCTGATCCTGATCTCTAATCAAGATTGCTTTATGCCCTGAATCACAAGATTTAATATCCCTTCCAAGTGGTCATTAATTATGAAAACCCTGGATATTTTTCAGATCTATATAAATATCTGTGCCTTTTAAAATATTTATTGCTACCTGTGGCAATGAGCAGCACTGTTAGTCATGTGTTGTATGACCAAGTATTTCCTTTCTTCATGTTTAATGTCCTGATTTTTAAATTTAATTGAATATTACCTTCATCTTACAACACTGGATAAAACCATGTTGTCCAGCCCAGTTAATTTGTATTAACTGACTGCCAGTTATCTTAAGTAAGTTTCAAAGTGTCTGCTATATTTTTCACTGCTGATCACACAAGAAGTAGCCAATTAATGTGCTTCATGTGGCTGGTGACAGTCTCATGTTTTACAAGAATAAGATCATAAGTTTTGAATATGCAGGGGATTATATTACTTCCATTGTTTTTATAATTAACCATCTATTATCCTTGAAAATTGGAGCAAAACTGATTTTATGTCTTCTGTTAAGGAAATATTACACTTCTATGGTGCAAATTCTATAAAGCTTGGCTCTACAGCAGCAAAGCAGTTCAATTTAATAAGCCAATAAATATTTTTAAATGACTCTCCCTTTCCCTTCATAATAGTGTCCAAATTTAAATAAAAAAAGAGTAAATCCAAGTGGAATAAAATGTAGAAAAAAAGAAACAACAACATTTTTTCCTCTTCCTTTGCGGTCAAAGGTCCTTCTGCAGAAACATTCCAATTTCTGCAACACACTGAAAATATTTTTTGCTTCCATGAAATGCATTAGTCTGAGAATGTGAGATGAAGATTTCTCTTAATAGAAGCTTGCCAATAAAACAATAACCACTAATGGAAAGAAACATCAGGCAGACGCACAGTTTGTAATTGTAAATTCCTCACAAACTAGTGTTTACTGTACACTTATTTTTGTCTGTAAGATGTTGATGAGGCACTCCTTAACCAATGCAAATACTGTTTGCAGTGTCTGCAGCTCTTCGTAAGAAGAGGCACTCCAGAAAGCTGCGATTAACACTTTCCATTTTTATGGAATCTTTTATGAGAGGATCTATTCTTAAAACAATTCAAACACCACAACAACCAAAGGTAGAAAAGTATCACAACAACTATTTTACAACTTGGAACGATATGGTACCTCCGTGTAATATAAGGTGCCGAAAGATACACAGCTCAAATCAGAGGGCAGAAACAGAAGGAGATATCCTACTATGCTCTTTGACATGTCACTGTCTTGCTTGCTGGGTAGCAATTTGTTAATAAGTCTTAGGAATCCCAGGAAACAAGGAAGATAGCCTGTCAAAACGAGTGTCATATTGTACACTGGTACAGTTCGAGATTGTATGACAGGATGCATCTCTTATCCACCCCACCTGCAAGGCTTTCAAAGACAATTACAGCACATCAATACTCTGTTGAGGTTTTTCCTACTCCCGACCTAGACGCAGAAATGCAGTCAGTGCTTATTTCAAGCCCTGACAACCCCATGTGTAGGGGTAAGCCCCAACAGCCAATGCATGCTCCGACAGAAACCCCACTGGAGAAGTGCTCGTGGTGCAGCCCTGTCAGATTCCAACGAATCTGTGAATTCTGCATGAAGACCTTGTCCCAGGTTTGCTGCTTCAGACCTGTGAATGCCTTGTCACTACAAGGACAAGAGAAGGAAGGAATGAAGGATGGGAACCTCAGTACTGAACAGTTCTTCCTTTTGCTCCCACTGTGTGCCAGAGCCAATAGCATACATTTTTTTTTCTCCCTAATATCAATGCAGAAAATAGGTTTTCTGGTCAAACTCGCTCAGTAACCTAAACCCCAGACATGCAGAGACCCCTTTCCTGCCACGAGAATTTCTATGCTACAATTCCCAACCCACACAATTTCTCCACACAGAATCAATGGTAAAGGACTGTCTTCCCCCTACAAAATCTTTCCCAAGATTTGCAGGGGAAGGTGTATCAACAGCAAAATAGCAGTCCTCCCCATAGTTTTCTCAATACTCCGAGATTTCTCACTTTACCTAATAAGTCTCTTCCAACAAAATCCCCCGCACTTCTTTCAATTTGTATTCAAGAAAAAGGGTGGGTTCTTCATTCATACGAAATAATGTTCTACTGCAAATTGCTTTGTTTCCAGTGTTCAGACTAGTTGGCCACTTGAGTTAAAGCCCATAGCTTCACTACCCAAAGCTGAGGGAGGGAAGAATGGGGTTCATTAAGACAGTCAATTCCTGTTAGTTGTCATACTACAAGACTCTGGAGGAAACAAGACACCAGTAGTGTTTGCCCTGAAGTGGGAAGGCAAGATTAATGCAATCCCCACTGCCAGGACTGACATCAGTGAGCTACATTAAGGTAAGAATGATAGAACCCCACTGCTGCGGGATTTTACAGCGAGATACCTAACAGCTGTAAAAATGCACGGCACCTTTTTGGTCATAGGCACACAGCCGAAGCCTACGGGATAGTCCAGCCTGCTGACATGAAAAATATGAAATTCTGTGTCTTCAGGAGGGTTTTCTCTACCAACAGCTACCTCCCAAACACAACCCACCACCCTCCCAGAGAAGGCACAGCTTCAGTCCTGCACCCGAGCTGCTCACTTTCACCGCCTGGTCCATCTGCTCAGCGCTGCCTTCTCCACTTCACTGCCTGCTTCTGCCTGACCACAGTTTTTCTCCAAAATTTGTCCCTTTCACTTGCACTTGGGGCCACTCTGTGGGGGAGGCCTGTGGGGTTCCTACTCGCCAGCAGCAGCCGATAGGAGCGCCTGGACCAGAGCTGTGCCTCCCTGGCAATGCCCCTGGAAACTGTGGGCAAAGGGAGGCGGAGGCTGGAGGGCAAGAGTCAGCTGGCATTTACAACCTCCCACTCTGTCCTCACAGCACCCGACCCCCACTTCTCACCTCGCCCCCCACACAGCGACACAGCACCCTGCAGCGACACCCCCCCGGCCACATGGGGCACCCGCCTTCCCTGCCACGACACAGCTCCCCCTTCACATCCCAGCCCATGCACCCTGCACCGCTCCCCCAACCCCTCACCCTGTGAGCCCCCACCACACCGGTGAGCTGTCCTGTGAGGCGCTACCCCAACCCCATGAGCCCCCTCAGCCCCGCACGCCCCGTGAGGTGCTCCCTCTCCGCTCCCCACACCTATGAGACCCCCCCACACCCAATGAGGAGTCCCCTCAGCTCCCCCCACACCCCATGAGCTTCCTCCACACCTCATAAGACCCCCACGAGGTGCCCCCTCAGCTCCCCCACACCCCGTGAGGAGCCCCACACACCTCAGGAAGTAGTCCCTCACTGCCCCCCACACTCCGTGAGGCGCCCCCTCACCCCGTCAGCCGCCCGCCCGCGGCCCCACAGCACCGCCCCCCCGGGCGGTGTGCGCGTGCGCGGGCCCCGCCCCCATCCGGG
>NW_017728911.1:41062714-41073086 GCF_001723895.1 Crocodylus porosus | reverse complement strand
TCCCCCCCGGTGGTGCGCGGGCCTCCCCACCCCCCACAGCAACGGCTTGTTTTGGGGTGAGCTGCGCGCCGCCACCCCCCTCCCCGCGAGTGCCCTTCCCCGCCTCGCAACATGTGGCCCCGCGACCCCCTCCTCCTCGCAGCCACGACCCCTCGATCGAGGGCAGGTTTGGGAAACCCGCTCCTCTTCCCCCTCGTCCTGGGGGACCGCCGCCTCATCTCGTCGGTTTGTAACAACCGCGCCTCCCCAGATTGTGCGTTTAAAAAATAACAGTGAGGCTCACAGTGTAGGATACGTCCGTCTTTCCTTTTTCTGTTGTTGTTGCTGCCGCCGTTACGGTGAAGCATTTACGCTGCCTCGGGCAAGTCACTTAACCTCTAATGCCGTTTCCCCCATCCGCAAAATGGGAGGATAACTGCCCCTCACAGGGGTGCTGCAGAGATGAGTTAATGTTTCCGAAGGGTCGCGCGCACTAGCGTGAAGTGTTGTTCGTTAACTCTCACTACACGCTGACAGGAGAGTTCGGGACCTTTTACACACGCACGGATGAACAGACATAGGCATGGAGAGATTATGGCTGACCCTAAGTGACACATAGAGTCCATGACAGTCAGCAGCAGGGGGGGCTTACAGCACCCCACATTTTATTCTTGTGGTATGTTCTCACTAATACATGCTGCTGTGTTTACACCTGTAAAACTAATATCTTTTCCCCAAAGATCATTGACCCCCCCCCCCCCCAAGTTATGATTGTGCTTTCTAGTTGGATGGTTAGAAATGCTGAGAGCACAGCCAACCTGCACTTCTTGCCTACCTGTAGATACTCAAGATACTATAAACAGTCCTTGCAAGACAGCGCAGCAGCTCCCAAGTCCGGGCCAAATTCAGGCAGATTACATAACTCATTCTTCACTTATTTCTCCTGCCTCAAAATATATAGTGTGGTATTGTGGTTGAAACTTAATCCTTTTCCCACCAGCCTCAGGATAGGGGCCGAAAAACTACTACATTTCATTCCCCCCCCCCCCCATTCCTACAGCAATTTTGTGAGGCTTAGCATCAAATTATTAGACATTTTTTAAAGTTATTATAATGAGTTTAAAGTGTAGTATTGTGATTGTATGGGCATTTTTAAGATAATAAAAAGTGATGAATACTTTCCATCTTGAAACCTACTCAGCCTAAGGGGAGAAGAAGCATGGCTATGCAAGAGGTCTTGTTCTGTTCATAGAGAAGCAGGGCTGGAAGGGACCTCCAGAGCTCTAGTCCAACCCCCATATTCTCTAAAATGACATGACAAGACAAACTGTACTGCTTATTTTCAGGTAGGCAAGCTGACTAATGTTCTCCATTCCCTTTTTAATAATGGTAATTCAAATATATAATGAACGATGCTGCGAGGCTGAAGAGTATATATTTCCCCCCCCATAGTAGGTTTTTTTTGTTTTGTTTTTTTCAAATGGTGTCCATAGATGTTTGTCTTTGCTTGATCCATTGTTTAGTGAAAACAGGCAAATATTAGAATAGCAGGATAATCTCTGACTTGTAGGAATAAAACTTTTTTTTTTTACATGAAGCTGTTGGGAGCGGGTACACAATACAGAGGAAGACCACCACAACATGCCTTTGTAATACGAAGAAAAAACCAAAAACAAAAAACCCCCAAACATGCATGTAGAGGTGGAGTAACAGCAAAAGATGAAACAAAAAAGGTTTGAGCACTAGCTGTTGTAATTAGTTACCTTGAAAGAGCATTAAACTCTTATTCAAAATAGCTCTTCAAGTTTTAAGAGGAAGAAAAAAGGAGAATCCCAAATAAGGATGATTGAAATTTTTCTCTACCTAGAACTTTTGTCACATAACAACACACTCATATTTTTTTTAAAAGTGATTTCATGCACGCTTATATAGGACTTGGGTATTTTCTGAGCAGTAACGGGTCCTTTGGATTGTTTGAGGTTTTCAGGAATAGCCAGTTTGCAGAGCAGTCTGTCTGTAGGTGCAAAGCAGAAGATAACTGGTTACTTTGGTTTTTACTTATCCCTCAGCCACATAAAAGTGACCTGTCATCTAGCTAGAAATTCGTTGTGGCATGCTTTAGGACTCGTCTAGTGATTTAATAGAAGTGTACCATTTGCCCTGTTCTGGCTGGTGTTCTAAACCTAAAAGGTATCTTGGTCTCTGTTTCCATATGGCAAGGAAAACAAAAATATCTGCCTCAAAGCTATCCCATTAGTAGGGCAGTGCTTTTTGATAGCACCAATTATGTCTAGTAATGGCAAACAGATTTGAGCTTCTGTTTCTTGGCACTTAAAAGGGATGTTAGGTATGGTTACTTACCTTGTGGGGGGGAGGGAAGAAGAGGTTTATAGAAGTCAAGAGTTTGTCTTTTAGCAGTGTATTAAAATAGTAGCAATTAAAAACAAAACTGGTTTTATATAGTCTAAACTCAACTTTACTGCATGGGATTTGAATTGTTCCCAAACCCTCAGTCTGCTCATTCTTTGGACTATCCCTAACCACCTACTGCCTGCATGTTTATTGTTTTTACATTTTACTCCCTGTCAGGCCCCAAGTACAAGAGTCAATACTAGTAGGATCTTAACTCATAATTTATGAAAAGCTATCCCAAAGCTGTCTCCTCTTTGAATTCCATATTCCCATTTTCCCCTTCTTCCCCCCCCCCCCGCATTTTACTCAACTACTTCTAGTTCATTAGTATTAAAGAGGTAGGGCAATCAGTATGACCTGTTATCAACTTAGGAAGTAAAGGACTAAGTGTGAGCCAAGTTCTTGCTTCACTCAGTAGCAGCTTGCACTTGCAGATGCATCTTCTGAAGAGGCAACATTAGGAGGTTACTTTTTCTTCTATGTTAGAGTAGCACAAGTATCTCATTGCAAATTACAATTTAGGATGGAAGAGACTTGTTGCTCTTATGCAGTGGAGGACTGACAAGCTCTTTACACATTCTAGTTCATCTCATCTTTGGGAGGTCTAACCTGGCAGGGCATTTTAAATATTGTATGTTATTACACTAAAGTGCAGTTCCTATTGCAGAGACTAATGTGTCTGTATGTAGTACTGTTATGAAAGCTTGATCCATTTGAGTTCTAATTAAGTCAGTAAATCTATTGAGAATGTTAAGTTTCAGATACCATTATTTACAGTTTTAAAAACAAAACTAATACATTTTATATTTGCAGGTGGAAAGTTTTAATAGTGGAAAGATTAAGAGCAAAACCCTATACTGTGATCACCTGAAGAGATGGAATAGAGGATCTTCTGTTGAAATATTGTTTTTTAAGTTGGTATTACTAAACAATTAGTCTGATCCAAAAAGTCTTTAAAAAAAACAAAAAAACCAAAAAAACCCAAAACAAAAACACACACACAAACAAAACAATCCCACACACCTCTCCTTTCTTATCTTCTGTATGTGAACAGATACAAATTAGGGGGAAAGGACTGTTTTTAAAACAGTAAGTTAGGATGCAAGACACCAAAACCATATTCCCAGTCTGCCTAAAACCCATAGGATGACTAGGGCAAGTCACTTTCTTGCTAACAGTTTCCTCACCAGTAATTGATTCAGTCTCCTTTGTAAAATACCAAGATCTATGACTAAACCTGTGGTAAGCAGCAGTGTATCTGTTGGTGAACAATATTAAGCTTAAGCACTTGGCTAAAAATAATACTGAAGGCAATATATAGTAATATATTAAATCTAGTGCAACAGGTAGGCTATAAGAATCCAGCCTACTAAGTGCCATAGAACAGTAGTTCAGCATTTTTGATCTTATGACCCAATCTTCTTATCCCTCAGGTGTTCACAGCCTCTTTGCATTTGTGCAGGGCTTATTCTCTCTGCAGGCAACCTAACTACCACTACAATCTCAGGCAGAGTAGCACCATTTGGAAGTTAGCATGTGCAGAGCCACCCATCATCTCAGCACTAATCTGTACAACCTTGCTAAATTATTTCTCTTTTGGGCAGAGAGAGGAGGATGAAGGGGAAGTAAGTGACCATCCTTGCTCCTCCATATGCCTTTACAGGTTATCTGGTTGAGAATCACTAGAGTAGGTAGTTGAACAGTATTTTAAATAAGTATCACATACGAATGTTTAGGCCTACCAGAGAAAACTATCAGAGTCCTAACTTATATTTTCTGTTGAAGTGATAAGAAAAAAAAATTCAAGCAAAGCTATATAGCCTAAAGAAAGTCCGTCTCTCTCAGCTTCACATCAATTGGATACTAACGTTCTCAAACAGGAACTTATGCCTCAGTTGAAGCCAGTTAGAGTGGAGAATGAACTGTGGGACAGTGCCAGATGTTACCATAATCATGTCTAGTGTAGGCAATTAAGTAGTGGTACAAGATCATTCACAGGTCTGTTTTGGACTTTGCTACAATTTTCAATTCACAACATTTAAAATTTCATAAATGTAATTTAAGAATAAGCTTCTTGTGGTGGGGGGGGGTGTGGAAGGAGTTCCTGCATAATGATTATTCAGTACACTTGGAAGTAGGCTTCAGAAGTCCCACAAAATGAAAAAAAAAAAAAATCCCTGTGAATTAGCACCTCCCATTTGATTCAGTATTCCAACATGCATTCTACTGTCTAATTATCCATTTTGTCCCCAAAGCCATGGCATAAGGAGTGTAAGGGTGTATTCATTCCAAAACTGTTTGGCCTTTCTTAATAGTTAGGCCTCCACAGCATGTGCTTTGGGAGTGTGGCATATCTCCTCAGTAGCTGGGGACATAGAACAATTTGAGAGAGGCAAGTTTAGCTTTGTTTTGGACTGCGCTTTAAAGATAGTTAACTCAAATTGACATCTTGTAAACCTCAAGTCAAATTGGAATAATTGTTCTTTGGCCCAAGTTGTACTGATCACAGTAAGAGTTGTAGCTGAACAAGTTTAGCATGTTATTAAGTACAGTTACTATGATTTGACCCATATTTTAAGACTTACTACTCAGAGTAAAGTAGTTAACTTAATCTAAAGTTTGCTTATCCTGGAGGCTTTGCTGGTATGCTAAAGCAGCATAGCAGCACTGTCAGATTCCCCAGGGAAGAGGTACAAAAGGAATTCTGTTGCCAGCTTCTGCACAGGAAGGGGTTCGCCTATATTTACATCACTAGATCAGTTGAGTATAGGGACACATGTTCTTCTACCACTGCAAAGAGACATAACTAAGCTGGCAAAAGTTAATAGTTCAAGTTTAGCTCAACATCACACTCTTAAAAGTTTGTACACATAAGTCCTTAGGCAATCTCTAAGTGGTGAATGGCAGATGCCGGTACTAAGCACTACATTTTTTTTTTTTTTTTGGCATGTTGCGTAGTGGGGCCTTACCTCATCTAGTGTTGGAGCCTGCTGATATCTCCATACTCCCTTCTGCAATCCAGCAGGCACAGCTTGTTAAACAGAAGTATTTTCATATTCTTTTCTTGAGAGAAGAGGGCTTTCTTGGTTTATTAACACAAAGTAACAGTAATGTAGACTTAATAATTCATGTGCCCTCCCCAGCATATTGACTCTCTCTTAAAGTCTTTTTTACCTCAGACTAGCTTTTCCCTGTACCTGGTAGAGAGGGCTTTTTTCTTTAGAGCTATTGTAGATTTCACTCCCCTTCAGCGTCATCTTGCAAGGACAGCTAACCAAGTTTCTCCTGCCCCCTAGCATTATCATGCCAAACAAAACAGGCTCCATCTTACAGGAAAAACCTGCTTTGGGGCTATCATGTGATACCTGGTCACCTGGCTCATCACCTGGGAGAGAGGTGGGGTTGAGTGCATCCCCTTAGAAAGGTGGTCAGCTCTGTTACCCTAGCTGTTTAGAGAAATGTGTGCATGTACACATTTAAAAATAATTAATTCTTTCAAATCATGAAACAGTTGGAAAGTAGTTGTATTGTTTATGCATTTACTGATGAAAAGGGTAGAGCTGCCTGTGGCTCTCAGATCAGTTTTCTAGAAATGACAGGAAGTTTCACTAGGGGTATAGACCTATAGATACCAGAAATAGCCATTAAAAAGCTAAATGTACTTAGAGGCCTGGTCTAGACTGGATTTAAATGTGTGATGTTAGATTGAATTACCTACCTCAATCTAATTAACACCTTTAAAACTCTAGTTAGGATAAAGCAATTGTGCTTTAGCACTAGCTAAACTGATTTAACTTAAACATGACTGAAAAAAACCCCCACACTTTTTTGGCTATCAAGACAGAACTTGTGGTTGTTAATGGAAGGGAGCAAAGTAATTAGTTAAATCTTAATATTTTCTTACAGCTATTCTTAAAATATGTAAGGTTTTGAAAGTGGTACGCATGATTGTATCATTTAAAAAAAATCATTTGGGTTTAGAGCTCCCTACCTTATTATTGGTTGTGAGGCAAAAATATTAGAAGCTGTTTTAAGGGGCTATATCTACAGCACACCTGGAAGAAATATATGTTAAATATAACCAGATGGAGTCAAACAAGCGGTGTCATGATTAACTAAGCTGTTGGAGTTATTTGAAGATATTTCTACCTTGATGGGGGATATACATATATTTCAGAAACTATTTGATAATCAACCTCAAAAGCATAAACATGCTTTAGATCATTGTATAAAGAGGTTTTAAAATCATAAACTGGTTTCAGACCAGGAAATAAAGGTCTCCCGTGGATGGTTTCCTACTTTTCAAAATAAAAAGAGATTACAAGTAGAATGCTCTGATGCCCTTTTATTTCTGTATATTTTTTTCTTCCCCATTTTATTTCAGGGGGCAGTAACATCAGGGGAGAAGGTATGACTACATATGTTCCTGCATATGCACTCTTTCCCAGTAGTATTCACCATTTGAAAATAACTATAGTTTTGTATATGCATAGAGTTTCTGCCTTTATAATTATTTAGCTGGAGAGAAGGGTGATTACTGAATTAGTTACATTATTAGAACCGCTAGTCTGGATGCAATTAAGCTAGTTGAGTTTTTTTTTTTTTTCATCTTTCCGTATGGGAATAAGTCCTATTTTGTATCCTACTAAAACTGCACCTGTGCTTGGATGAGAGTGTACTGGTTTAATTACATCAGTAGAGCTATAGCAGTATTTGTTTTTTTGTGCATCTATAGATTTATAGATGGCAGGAGACCAGTTGTGCTCATGTTGCTTTTGTGCTTCCCATTAGGATACTGTGTGACTATTCTGTGAGATTCACAGGTTTGTAGCAAAGCAACTAGCAGGTTGGAGGAACAGTCACAGTTGCTCCATTTTCATGTTAAGGAAAGGTTATGCTGGGTGTAGAGCAGCTGAAATAAAGTGTTTCACTTTTACAGTCACTTTAGAGATTAAAAATTCGGGAGTCTTGCTAAGATGTTCAAATCTAAAGTTCTTCATTGGTGACACATCAATCCGATACTAAAGATGTGGGTAAGGCCTCAATCACAGCTCTAGTAATTTGATTAATGCAATCCTCAGACTGTTTCTGTCTTTCACTTACAAAAATAATATCTTTGTAAGTAGTAGAGTCAGAGTGCTGTAGCTGTGGTGGTCCAGCAAATATGTGAGAAGCAAGATTTACCGATGAACTTCTATTGGACCAACTGTATATTTGGGAGAGATGTAGATAAATGTTTGGGCACAAAGTGCCGTTTTCAAGTCTGGGGCTTTTATTGATATCGATACCTTTTTAAAACATTCTATTATCGTTATCTATAATTATTATTATTAATGATGTGTATTATGGCAGTGCCTAAAAGCCAACCAGGAATGCACCCCCATTATACTAGGCACTGTAAAAATGCAGAATAATAGAAGGTCCCTACCTGAAAGATCTTACAATCTGGACAGAAACAGGAGGTGTGGAAGGAATATTTCATACAGACACAGTGATCAGAGCACAACTAACTGTTTTGTTCATTCTGCTTTTTTGGTGGTGAGTTTACTTAGGAAGAGATGAAATGACTTGGAGGGGGGAGCATGGGGAAAAGGTCAGGAGAGAAAAATGTAAAAAGGTGTGGAATGAAGCTGATGTAAAGAGATTTTGAAAGGGACTGGGAAAGTGTGGGAGTAAATAGCTAGTTGGCACAGGACACAGTAAATCCAGTCAAAGCAGTAGAAAGTTCTCTGAATGTCCAGAGGTGCAAAGGGATGTTTGGTTCCTGCTATTCCTACAACTGGTGTCCTTGGATGGCTTCTCTCTGGTTTTCTCCCAGGCCAAATGGCAGGGGGGCACGACCTCCTTTGGATCTCTTAAAAGAGGGAAAAGTGGGGGGAAAGTGTTAAATAAGATTGCCTGTTAACTTTTTTGCTTTAGTGCTAATGCATAATGTAAAAGGGCTGGGGGTGGGGCATTATTACTCTTATTTACATTAGACGTACTAGGAATTTCAAGAATGGTTTTCCAAATATTTCAATATTTGGCTGGAATATTTGTTTCCAAGTTTTCAGGGATGTGATAGCTCACATTATACACCTTAAATGAAGGGATGAATGTGATGACCAACTTTCTTTCAAGTATTTGTTTGGCATTGAAGTTAATAGTTAACAAAAATGAACAAAACCTAGAATCTTAAGCAGTCTAAGTCTCTTCCTATCTCATTTACGCAGGTCTTGGTTTCTTGTTTCTGGTACCATCACAATTTTGCTAGTTCTCTAGCCGCCATAGTCTTTGGTGGTGGAAAATATTTAATATAAAAGTGTGTCTCCATTTTCTTTTCCTGAACTGGTCTCCTTCTTCCCCTGATTCCCCCGGCCAAAAAAACCCCAAACAAATCCAAAACAAAACAGAACTTCAAATAAAATAACACCTGCTAGCTAGGTTAGGTTTGAATCCTTTAGGAATGTGGTATCTTCATCTCCCTATTTAGCTAGTGGAGTTGCAGGTGAGGGAAGGTAGGAATTCTCTTGCTTTGGGTAGATCTTGCTTCCACAATGGTGAAGGATTTGCAAGATCCAAGGACCACATAAATTCATAACTGCTGCAGCTTTTAGTTCTGCCAGTCTGACTCTTCTAAAATCATAACACAAAAATCCAACGAGTTGTCAGTCATAATAAGATACTAGCTTATGTTTATATTTTCAGCCCTTGAGAACATGGATCTGCGCTGCATACAATCAATACTAGCAATATTTAATAGTCTATAGCTCCTCTGTTTTGAGGAACTTGAGAAACTTTTTTAAACTTTACAACAGACAAGGGTTTTCTCTGATATCTTTATTGGACAATTGGGAGAAAAGTTTGATGAGCTTTCATGTGCAAAGCCCCTTTCTTCAGGTCTTCACCCTTCCCAGACCTGAAGAATGGTGTTGTGTGCCCTAAAGCTCATCCAACTTCTCTTCCCAGCTAGACAGTTAGTCCAGTAAAAAACATAATACAAAAATTCTTGCCTGTTGTACATTTCCTGGACCATAACAGCTACAAAAATACTCCAACTCTACATTGTCAAACATTAACTTCTCAATCTCAAGAACAGAAAATATGGTAAGTTGTAGTGTTTCATGTTGTTTAAAATGCAGTTCTAGCCTGAAAAGTGACAACATAAAAATGACATCTTCTCACTCAACAGACGTGGTTTACAGAGTCGCATCTGCTTTCCTTACAGTGACAAAAATACCATTTCACTATATTTTGCACATGTTGAAACAGCAGTTGTTGGAGACTAGCAAACTAGAGCCTGTTATATTAGATAGACATAAGTTAAGTGGAATTCAGGGTGGAACTAAGGACATGGGAACATAAAGGTATATAAAGTCTTTATCGCTGATTTTCATTTTTAGCACATTTGAAAAGCCTTGGGAATTAATGTTACAGTAACACACAGGCACCTCTTACATATTGCCTCTTTCCTCTTCATTAGTTAATATGTTTGCCATCTTGTTTGAGTAACAGTGGAGGAACAATATTTAACCGAACAGGAAAATAAATTTGTAAAATCAGGTGGTAGGGGAACTTGAGCAGGTCTGCTATCTGAAACTACTTTTAAGTCATTTTGAATAATTCAGCTAGAATTTAGGTTTGTGATGTAACAGTTTACTATTAATGTCTTTAAAGCTACAGGAACATAAATAGGCTAAACAACACGAACGAGACAATATAAACTAAGCTCCAGAAGACTGGAGCTTAGATTAGCTTCTGGGATTAAAGATAACAAAAAATCCTTCTTCAAGTATACAGGTAGCAAGAAGAAGTCTTGGGGTAACATTGGACTCCTACGAGGCAGGGCAGGGCAGTTGGTGATGGACACGTGGGAGAAGGCAGAACTCTTTAACAGAACTCTTCATCAGCAATTTGGATGACGGGGTGAAAAGCACCCTGCTTAAATTTGCTGATGATACCAAAATTTGGGGTGAGGTGAGCACGCTAGTAGGGAGGGAAA
>NW_017728911.1:41060717-41062044 GCF_001723895.1 Crocodylus porosus | reverse complement strand
TGGCATGACAAGGAACAATGGACACAAATTATTAGAGAGTAGATTTAGATTAGACATCCGCAAGAACTACTTCACAGTTAGGGTGGCTAGGAGCTGGAACCAGCTTCCTAGGAAAGTGGTGCTGGCTCCTACCCTGGGGGTCTTTAAGAAGAGGTTTGATGCCTACCTGGCTGGACTCATTTGAGTCCAGTTTTTGTTTTTTGTTTGTTTTTTTTCTCACACCGAGGAGGGGGGGTTGGACTTGAAGATCTACAGGGTCCCTTCTGACCCTGCTTCTATGATTCCATAAGTTCTTTGCCTCCGTATTCCTGTCTGCTAACAATGGGGTGCTCTCAGGTGATAGTGTAGAGAGGCCCGGGAAGGATGTGAGTCCCCTGACTGTTAGTTCAGACCTTGTTAAGGATTACCTGGAGGGCTTAGATGTGTCCAAATCAGCGGGCCCGGATGACCTTCATCCGCGGGTGCTGAGGGAATTGGCTGGTGTCATTGTGGAGCCATTGGCACGGCTGTTTGAGGACTCCTGGTTGCTCAGGTCAAGTCCCTGAGGACTGGAAAAGGGCCAATGTGGTCCCTATTTTGAAGAAGGGGAGGAAGGAAGAGCCCAGCAACTACAGGCCAGTCAGCCTCACTTCTATCCTGGGGAAGGTCTTTGAAAAAGTTATCAAGGGCCACATTTGTGAGAGGCCTGCAGGGGAAGTGATGTTGAGAGGTAACCAACATGGGTTCTTGCCAGGTCAATCCTGCCTGACTAACCTGGTCTCTTTCTATGACCAGGTAACAAAGAGCTTAGATGTGAAGGAGGAAGTCAGTGTCATCTTTTTGGACTTCCAGAAGGCCTTCGACACAGTGTCCCACCCAATTCTGGTGGGCAAGCTGAGGGACTGTGGCATTGACAAATGCACAGTCACATGGATGGCAAACTGGCTCCAGGGGCGCACCCAGAGGGTGGTGGTGGATGGGTCGATGTTGACCTGGGAGTGTGTGGGCAATGGAGTCCCCCAGGGCTCGGTCCCTGGGCCGGTGCTGTTCAACATCTTCATTAGCGACCTGGACGAGGGTGTGGAGAGCACCCTGTTCTATTTTGCTGATGACACCAAGCTGTGGGGTAAAGTGAATACACCGGCAGGCAGGGACCGCATCCAGGCTGACCTGGATAGGTTGGAGAAGTGGGTGGATCTGAACAGGATGCGGTTCAGCAAAGACAAGTGCAGGGTGCTGCACCTGGGGAGAGGGAACCAGCATGATGGTGATAGGTTAGGGGCTGACCCTCTTGGCAGCACAGAGGCAGAGAGGGATCTTGGAGTCAGGATTGACTCCGGGATGAATG
>NW_017728911.1:41056386-41059807 GCF_001723895.1 Crocodylus porosus | reverse complement strand
GATATTAGGAAGAACTACTTCACTGTAAGGGTGGCCAGAGCCTGGAATAGGCTCCCCAGAGAGGTGGTGCTCTCACCTTCCCTGGAAATCTTCAAGAGGAGACTGGATAGGCACCTGGCTGGGGTCTTACAACCTTGGCAGGGGGTCGGACTCCATGATCTGTCTAGGTCCCTTCTGACTCATTGATTCTATGATTAGAACCTTAATTCTCTTTTTTAATTGTTTTTAACTGGGCATCCTCAATAATCAGTTAATATCACATGCTTAAAAATAAATATATTAAATGTACTGTGAATTGAGGCTGAAAAACTTGCCATATTTTATCCATCAAGGCATAAAATTTGAATGTGGTGGCATCTTGGGGTTTGTCACAGTGAAGCTGATAGAGTTTGTTACTTGAGCAGGAAAACTGAGTGCAAAGAATATTCTGAATAGCTCCCAAATGAGGAGAGAATACAATTAAAATTAGTTAAAAAATATCTGTAGTATTACACTTTGTACAGGGATTATATGGGTTGGGTGCCAGTGCTGGCAGAGAACTAGAGTCAGTGACTCATGAAGTCCCTTCAAATCCTGTGTTGCTGAATATATTTTGTAGGAGGGTATAGAATAAAAAGTGTATGTGTATGTGTTGTGCACATGCACTTGACACTTTAATAAACTTTGAAATATCCAATTTGAAGGAAATTATAATGTTCATTTCTTCAGTACTCTCACACTTGAAAATCTTTCCTACTTATGAGGTATTGTTATGATTTTTGGTTTTATATTTGCAGTTTTGGAACAGTTAGAAGCTGTTGCTTTTCACACTGCACCTTCCCATCTCAGCAGTTTCTCTTTTCAGTATCTTTAAATAAACTGCATTTTTCATAGACAGCTAACATCCCCTTTAAGACTTTCTCACACCTGTGTTTTAGTATAGTGAGTATAAAATTAGGGGTGCACCCTGATATATTGGTTGGCTATCGGATCAGCACCGATAAAAGGAGGAATTCCATTATCAGCTATCAGGTTTTTTGGTCAATGTAGCCGATAATTATGATAATGTGCCCAGAGCACCCTGTCAAGCATAATCCAGTCCCTGTGCCCCACTGCTGGCCTGAGCCCATAGTGGACTACAGGTCCCAGCAGGGACGGGGAGGGCGCTCCGGGGAGCAGTCACAGGGTGCTGCGCTCAGCAACAAAGGGACCGTTACCAGCTCCTCCTGCTGCTGTTGCTGCCGTGGCAATGCCGCGCACGCAGCAGGGGCCTGAGTGCCAGGGCTGCTGCAGAGACACTGGGCTGCAGGTGGGCAGGGTAAGGCAACCTGCAGGAGATGTTCTGCTCACCAGGCACCTTTGCAAAAGTGGCTTCTCCCTGGCAGCTGTGGGAGCTCGGTTGTGCAGGGCCTGCCAGTGCCAAGGCAGCGGTGTGCTCTGGGGCTCCAAACGCACTTGGCACTGGTGTCTGCGTGAGGGTCCGTCCCACCCCCCCAGGAGGGCTGCACAGGGAACAGGGCTGCGGGTAGGAGCCGTGGGTGAGGGGGTGACGTGTGGGGAAAAAGGTGGTTGCCACCCTCCTCATCGAGGGCGGGAGCAAGCAGGAGGCATTCGTATGTGTGTGTAAGTGCAAAACAAACAAAAAAAGGTTTATTGATGTCAGGAGTTTAAAATGCTTTGTGCTATTACTAAGTAAGCATTGGCTATCGGTATCAGCCAAGAAAATCTTTATCGGTGAACCCCTATATAAAATTTTCTTTCTGGTGCTTGAGATTTTTGTTGGCCAGTTCTGAGATAATGTGATTCTTCTAGAATGAATTCAGCTCAACTTTTCTTTGTTGTTCAGTACTGTTGCCCAAAATGTATCATTGAGTATACCTACTTTGTCACAAAGAATAATACTGTCATACAGAAAAATAAAGTGTAAGAAGAACATTTTCATGATTTTACTTCTAATAAAGGGGATTGTACATTATTAATGAAGAAATGAGCAGTGACAAATAGCAGTAGAAGCAGAACAAATCGATATGGGGAAAGCAAGGGCCAGTGCATTAAAAATGTTTCAGATTAAAAAAAGAAAAACAAATATAATAATAGGATCTTTAAACAGATTCCAGCTATAAACTACCCTCTTCATTTATGAGAGAAACTTTAGGGCATGTTAACAGCATTGATCCCAGCATTCTCCTGCCCGTGGCAGGGGGTTGGACTTGATGATCTGCTCAGGTCCCTTCCGACCCTAACAACTATGAAACTATGAACACATTATTGGGACAAACAGGGAGTTTTTTGTAATAGTGTCATGAAGACTGATATGTAATACTTCTGTAAACGCTGTATGTGACCTGAACTTTTAAGGAAAATTACCATGATTTGGGTCCTTAGAATTTTCTGTGTGACTATTTATCTAATTTTTATTCCAGCTACTGGAATGTTGATTATATGCCCATAATGCAGAGTTTTATAGGGCCCTTGCATGTCATGTAGGCAACACAGTGGCTTCCAGGCAGGGTATACTGATTTAAAGTGATTAAAATCACTGATTTTAATAGGGATTAAATGAACAGGCAAGAAAACTGTATTTAAATCTCAATTTTAGTCATGTTTTGCATTTTACTTTTTAATTATTTTCCTAAAGAAATATTAATCTTCATCAGATACAAACAATTAAGTTAATGTCAATTTGCAACTAAATGTAATCTTTATTTGAGTTATATGCCACGCTTCTCAGCAAAGGCTCAGGATGACTTGTAGTAGAAAATTTGATTTTTAAAATGTATTTACTTATTTACTTATTTTTTGCTAACTAAGATTTGTTATAGACACAGTCAAACAATTATATCTTAGATTACATTTATTTATATTCCTTATTTTATGTGGTGTTATGCTAGAAAATGAAGAATGACATTTCTTATTCACTAGATGATTAATTTTTTTGTTCATAATTTGTGTGAGCTGCATTTGGATGGAAATTACAGAAAGCCACCATTCTGAAATATTTTTTATCAGTTATAAAACGTGTTAAATGTTTTGTCTATGTAAAAAAAGGTTTATCAAAACATGTTTTGCATTTAAAACTAACTGATGTTACTAAACAATGGAAGTGTTCTTTGTAGTTAGTGATTTCAACAGATTGTTTTTGGTCAATGTGTCCTTCAAAAATTTTGAAGTAGCGAATAGCGGATAGCGAATCCGGTGGGCGGATGAGAATAGGATGGGATTCAACACAGACAAGTGCAAGGTGCTGCACCTGGGGAGGAACAACCGGCACCATACCTATAGGTTAGGGAACTCCCCTCTTGTCAGCATGGAGGCGGAAAAGGATCTTGGAGTCATCGGCTCCAAGATGAACATGGGCCGGCAGTGTGGGGAGGCAGTTAGGAAGGCCAACCGCACCTTGTTATGCATGCACAGATGCATCTCGAGCAGGTCCAGGGAGGTG
>NW_017728911.1:41051505-41055944 GCF_001723895.1 Crocodylus porosus | reverse complement strand
GACCCATGAAACTATGAAACTATCTTAGTCCCTCACACAGTTTTTCAGTTTCCAGTAGGTTTCTCTGTTTTGCTGCACGAAACAAAATTGAATAATTTGGAATGAAGAAAATATCCACTATGCACCTGTAAAAGAGGGTAAAATTTATACAGACTAGTTTATAACTTCAGAAAACTCTGGTTCTGTTTGGTTAGCCTGTGACTTTCCTTGATTCAGTTGTTTGATTTTCTGTAAGACTTTGTCAGTGAGTGTGTACTGTTAACAATATTTTTTATTTAATTAGATGGTTTAGTAGATTACAGTAAATTGAGAGCTTAATACAGGCTCTCATACATTCAAATTTAAATGTGAATAGATATATTTTTAAAAAGAAAAATGGGTTTGGGCATAAAAAAAATCCACTCTAAACCAGAAGAATCTGATCTGTAAATTTTTTTTTAGATACTCTGATGCACCAAAGCACCCATGTATATACCTGAAAGACAACGGGGCAGGGATCAAGGATCCTGTCTCCAAAGGTGCAAACTTGTTTCTACCAGTGCTGGAAGTTCCTACATGAAAGGGCTATTAACAGTTGAAATGTAACTTGATTCTTGCAAGAGGAGTGTTAAAAGGACTGGACTGTAAACTGAGTGAATTCTGATAGGGAGACTAAGTGAGACAGAAAGGGGCTTTTTGGAAGGCTCTTTCAGGAGTTAGTCTTTCCATGTCCACTGTATTTAAACACCTGGTAAACTGTGCATGCATGTGGTCACTTTTGTTGTTTTTAAGATACATTTTCTCTGAAATACTCCTAAATAAATAGGACTTTGTTCTGTGAAGGCTGTGAGATCACTTAGCCACTGTCACTGCTCTCAGGGAAAATGGAACTGCAATGTCCAGTGGTCTAAGGCAGATCTGCTAAGGTAATAACCCAAGTACCGCAGCCCAGAGCCAGTTTTAAGAATGGAAGAATCAACTGATTGTACTTTTGAGTTATGTGGCTGTTAGATGTTTGAGGTGCACTTAATGGGCATTTATAGACATGCTCTGGGAGTGCATGGGGTGGGGGCGGGGAGAAGGTACTTTAATTAGAGTGGCTCCAAGAGCTGTTCTGATTAAAATGTTCAGAGTGTCACGTGTATAAGCGTCCCTGTGCTGAAAAATTACGGCAGCTGCGCTTTAACTAAAGCTCGTCGAACAAGCTTTAGTTAAAGTGCCCCCACTGCTATTTTTCAGAACGGGGACACTGATACACATGAGGCTGGAGTCTGCTGGAGTGTGGTAATTACCAGTGTACTGTAGTTACAGAGTTTCGAGCAGCCTTACTGCACATGCATAGGAGCCCAGGGACAGTAGAAGGCATCTTGTGTAGTTCACCAGGTAACTGTGACAGTTATAAATAATTGTTATTTTGAAAAAGGACTGTATTTCTTTGGAGTTGGCAATAGTTCATAGCCTCATGTCACATTCTGAGAATATAGGTTGTAGTTTGTTGTCTTCAAAGGGGAACACCACTATTGCCAAGAAGGGCGATGGGATCAAGAGTGGTGAGTGAGCCAGGGGGGAGGGATGGAAGCAGGGAGACTCCCCCCCACGAATCAGCACCTTTTCTGCTTGTCATAGGGCAAGACACATGCAGGTGGCAAGCGGTGCTCCTGCTGCTGGCCATTGCGTCCTGCCCTGCCTCCCCCACTCCGCCTCTCTTCATCCAGGAAGAAGGCTGGCTCGGCTAGACTCCACTGCCTCCCCCACAAACCCTGGCCCCCCCCCCCTTTGATTTATGTGGCACGAACTGCTGGTGGAAGTGGCAGGCAGCATACAAAGGCGAGCTAATTTAAATTTTAACTGTAATATATTAACCATATAAATAGAATTATTGTTTAACCATTTAACCTTTCACATCCCTGGTTTAAATCTGCACCCCAAGAGTGGTAAGGCAGAGTACCTGCCAGTAGCAGCTCCGCTGAGCACTGTTGATTATTTGTTTCCTAGTACCTTCTCTGCCTCCAGGGATGGGAGGCCTACCAGTTACAGTGGTATAAACTATTCCAGTAGAACTCTTAGGCCTGTCTCTTCATGTTCCAGAATAAGTGGTTAAACTGTTGTAACTTTAAACCTTTCCTTCACTTACAGTTAATTGGTAACAGCTGATGCATGCTCCCAGGTGGCAATCTCCCCCTCTTTTAAAATGGCTTAAAGTTACCTATGTCTACAGCCTACGACAACAATTGTAACAAACACATCTGTCAATTTTAAGAAAGGTATTTCCTCTGAAATGTGGCAGAAGTGGTAAATGGATGGAACTATATCAGCAGGATTGAGATATGGCTACAGTCTCCTAGGGAAATTAAAGAAGGACCCAAGGTTTCTGAGAGAGTAAAATCTTGAGCTCTTTGAGCTGAGAGAAGTGGAGAAAACATTTCCTAAAAGCTTATAAAATGCTTTGGGATCTGGCTGGGTGAGACCCTACATTCAAGTCATTTTCCCAGAGCTCATTGTCAGTCCAGACGAGATCATTCTTTCATTCTCAGGATACTCCCTGTCCCGTATTTCTACCTCCTCACCCAGGGACAGCTTTATTTATTTATTATGACCTTTTTGGTGGTATTCCTGGAATTTCTGAGGATTTCTCCAGAGCTGTATGGACAATGCTGTCCTGCTTAGCATTTCTCAAATGTATTGTCCTTGAGGCCTTTGAACTACATTACCTGAAGAAGTAAAGTTCTGGTTGAATTATTTTAATTTTTAAATCTTGGGTCACCACACAGTGGTGAAACTTGTAATCTGACCTGGATGATTTCCCCAGAAGGAATCTAAAAACTTTTGTTCTAAATTTCTTTCTCTTTCTCTGAATTTCTCTACCAGGCATTCACTTGGTAGATGGGAGTTACATGTTTGAATCTCCTCAGGCTGAGTATGTGGTAGAACCCTAGTTTCCAATTTTCTGGATGACTGATTTATAACCACTAGAGTTTTATGTAAAGAATAGGTATGACTAGACCACCTTGCCTATGGCAAAAAAAATGAACCTCTGTGGATGAGATCTCTAACCTCAGAAGAGGACTCTGGGCTACAGGATTCCAAGAGGATGGAGGTGCTTAAGCTCTAGAGGCGAGCAGGAATTCACACCTTCCCTGGGTGTTTTTGGTTTTCATTGGTTAACTTTCAGGGGCTCCCTGCTCAGCGTGCCGACTCTCTGTCACCTTTTAGAAGTGCCTGTTTTCCATGCCGACTGTACAGAGTCTAGGTGCCTAAACCTTTTTCTTTGAATCTACCACTTGGGGCCAGATACCTACATTTTAAGTAGGCCAAAGCCAAAGTTGGAGGTGCTGAAGGGAGCTGACCTGGGTTTTGCACTGAGACAGGTAATCACAGGAAATTGCTGGCATTTAATGACAGTTCACTGCTCTGTATGAAGTGAGTTGATCACAGACACATGCCTAGAAGTCTATAACATAAATAATTGACATCTTTGTTAGTTAATCTTACTAGAAAGCACATGAAGACTAAACCACGGTTTTATCCTTGGGAACATGGTTGCAGAAACGATGACTGAGCAAAGCAGAGAAAGGTTACCTTTAGAGGTTAAAGGTAGTTTTTTTCTAAACTCTTTCCTATACTGTATGCTTCTTCCCTTTTAGAAGCAGCAGCTCAAATAATGCTTCAGCCCACCTCAGAAAGCCATCCAGGGCCCAGCAGACTACTCTGTTTGGCAGAATGAAGGAGTGGGAAAGAGACTGAAATCCATCCAAGGCTGAGGGTATCTGACCAGGCTTGGGAATGCTTGGATTCCTACACTGATTGGTTGTGCAGAAAATGCTTAAGATAGAAAAAAGATTCTCCTGCCACTTATTAACTCATTTTAGCCACATTCCTGAAGATGCTTTACTTTAAAGTACTGTATGTACATTGATTTTCTGTAGCTCATACCATAGATATCTTCTGAATAGGTAGATCTTCCAGTCTTCAGTGGTGGCAATCTAGCATTATTACTGAGCACTAGATTCATTGTACAAAAGTCTTAGCTTTTGTTAATGTCCTTAGCAATCATAGTGTACTGCTATTCCACACCAGCATGTGCATTGTGGTTCTTGTTTTTTTACCTTCAGACAGATTTCCGAGTTACCTTTATTTCTTTAGTTAATCATATGTGCCACACAGCTCTCCTTTTAGTAGTTTTATAGAAAAGCAAGGTCCTTTCCAGGTGTGGCAAGAAAATGTAAGGAAAATGCATGCATCCCTGGGTGAAAATTGTGCAGAAATACGTTCTACCTGTAGAACTCAGGCTATTATTTCCTCTATACACACTGTATCTAAACCAGGGAACAGAAATAATATTTGCAGGGTAGTAAATCTCATAACTAAGTTTGTAAAAACTAAATGTCACTAACACTTACACTGTCAGGTGTAACTCATTCAGCTTTTGGTTTTAATTACTGCTTTTCTACTTGATTTCC
>NW_017728911.1:41047689-41051105 GCF_001723895.1 Crocodylus porosus | reverse complement strand
TTTGGCTTGAGGTTCATTGTGCTATGTTAACACCTTGATACCAACATTTCATAATAGCACGTGCACGCACACACACACGTGTACATGAATGTGTGCATGCACACAGACACGGTAAGAATTCCAGATGGCCAGGCTGACGGATCTTGAAAAATGTTCTTCTGCAAATTCTTTCTTCTATTTTATATTATCTACTAAAACCTCAAATGCAGTTAATTGTATAAATATTTTTGTTTTGTTTTTATTTTCTAGGCATCCTTTGTGATGCAAACACCATACAATAGACGAGCAAGTCCTTGCTTCGCTGAATGTGGTTGAAGTGCAGTTTTGTACAGTACATTTGTTAAGTACTAGTGAATGGGATGCCGTGGTAAACAACTGAGCAGTATGTCTGCGAGCAAGGAAATCCATATATATATGGGCTCATTTATGAGCATTCTGTGAAGTCTACTAGTTTTGTATTCTGCTTGTTTAAGAGCTACAAGTAAAAGCACTACACTGCCAACTGCATGTAGCGTTAGGAAAGCAAATTTCTGTCATCAGGAGGATTGTAGGTAACTGTTGCTAAGTCTATTAGAGATATTTATAACCTGAGGCTTGATACCCAGGATATGAAATAAGCCAAGGATCTCTCCAGCACTAATATAGAGAGGAGTTGATCAACTCTGCTAGATAATTGTATACAAACCATGCAGAAACTAACTCAGTTCATATTTTACTGCTTAACTTTTGCTTCTTTTCTATAGAAGGGTAGGAAACTTGTACTTCTAGCACATTTAAAAAGAAATTTCCTTTCACGTCTTCTATAATTACATATAATTTATGTTTATTTTATCTTAGTGTTCTTTCTAGAACCTAAATTTTACAAATATTTGTATAAACTTATATAGACAGAAGGCTTTTCTGCAATATCTTTTACTGAAGCAGCATTATATCTGGAAGAGTTGTTGGACAAGCTTTTGGGCATCCCATATTACCAGAACTAGGGCACCTGATGCTCAAATGCTTGTCCAGCAGCTCTTCCAACTATAACAACAGTCCAGTAAAAGATATCACAAAAAGCCTTGCTTCTTGACATTTCCTGGACCATCACAACTACAACACTCCAGCCCCACTATAAATTTATACACAGGTACAAATGCACAGGTTTGGTTGTAGCAGTACAATTTTGTGAATTCAGAGGCAGTCATTCTACATGTCCAGTAGCTGTTTTAGAAGACTGCTGTAGGATTATTTTTATTTTTACCAAGTATATAACAATGTCCACTCAAGTTTAAGTAAAGGGTATTCATTTATTTTAAGAACTGTAGTTTAAATTCCAAGATGCATTAAACTGTACCATATTTTATTGTTCGTTCACTTGATTTCTAATTCATAATAGTCAGTAATTAATTAAAGAGTTCATGGCTTATTTCATTGGGAAGAAAATTTCTCTGGGTTGATCAGTTTGTGTACTCATGATCACCATCGCCGGAGAGCCTCAGAAACATTAGCGAACTTATCTGCATAACATCCATGTGAGGAAGACTAATATTATTCCATTTTCCAGAGGGAGAGCTAACAACAGAAAGCTAGTGACATTCCGGTGTTCAGACAGGAAGTCTGTGGCAGGAGTAGGAAATGAATGTAGATATATCTCCAGTTTCAGTCTAGTGCCTTAATCACAAGCCCATCCTTACTACCTTCTTGATGTGCAATATTATCTTGGATATAACTTTTTCACAGTAATGTAATCAATAATATACATACAGGCACCAGTATTTGTCATTCTGATATTTTATAGTCCTATACCAGTTTGCATACCAAAGATCCTAAACAGACTTGTCCCCCCACTTTGTCTGTGGCAGGTTAGGGTGTTAAGTCAGGGTTGGCCGTGTGATTTTTGCTAACAGGTTAGACGAGGATTTGTCTGGGATGATTTGGCTAGGATCCTGCCTCAGGTAGGAGGTTGGACTAGATGACCTCTGGTGATCCCCTTCAGCCCTGCTTCTCTGTGATTCTGACTTTGAATCTTTAGGAGCCGTAACAACCACATCTGGCATAGTGGTAGTAATCATGTCATAGGACCTGCAACACTGTATAACCATTGAGAAATACTGTGCTACCTGGAAGGAGGGGAGAAGTTTAGATTTTTTTTAATTATTAATCTAATTAGAAGCTAGTTATCTGTTCTAATACTAGGTTAGGATGCTGTGGTTAACATTATAACCACTTTTATGTATTTATTTTATTTTTTTACACAATGAAAACACAGGATGGGAATAGTTGCCCAGGTTTGCTTGATTGTGCACTATATATCTCTGTTGATGTGATGTTTTAGAGCTTACAACACTCATTAGCATGATGTAATTAATTAATTCAAATAAGTTACATTAAAAGAATGGTAAAATTGCAAAGTCAAACACTCTAAAGGTTAAGAAATGTCAGAATTAAGGTTGCCCATGCAACATCAGTTTGGGTGTGGGCGTGTGTGTGATTAAAGGCTATATCATATTGCTCCCATATATAGGGACCAAAATAAGGTTGTACAGGCAAACTTAATTCTTTTCTTTCCTAACTTCTGAGTACTTGATTTTTTTCAAATTTTTGCTGTTGTTTTCATTATGTAGAATGATATTGGGTGCATCTACACATGCACTTTACTGTGGAGTAAACTAATTAGCTCCACAGTAAAGCATTGGTATTGGGGTAGAATAAACGCTACTGATTAACTCCGCTGCAGGATAGTGTGACAGTACTATCTTACAGCCGAGTACTTTCCTGCTCTTAATCATATGTGTAGACCAGGGGTGGGCAAAATGCAGCCTGGGGGCCGGATGCAGCCTGCCATGCCATTGTATCCAGCCCATGAGGCCCCTAAAAAATCTAGAAAATTAATATTAATCTGCCCTCGGCTGCCTGTCCTGCAGCCCTCAATGGCTTGCCAAAACTCAGTAAGTGGTCCTCTACCCAAAATAATTGCCTGCCCCGGTGTAGACAGTGACACGGGGCCTAAATTGCACCTTCTCAGCCCAGCCACCAGGGGCCTACTCCACCCTGGCTCAGATTGCTGCTGTCCTGGGCACACATGTAGATGATGCGTCCGGGAGCGGTTTACTCTGGTTTGAACTACTCTGGAGTTTATTGTGTTGCATTAATTGCACATGTAGATACACCCACTGACTCCCAGTGTGGGTCGTTGGCAGCGCAGCGGTCTATAATAGAACTAATGAAGTAACTTAAAGCAATTCATATCATAGAATCATAGAAGCAGGGTTGGAAGGGACTATGTAGAACTTCAAGCCCGACCCCCGCCTGGGCAGGAGAAAAGACTGGACTCAAATGAGTCCAGTCAGGTAGGCATCAAGCCTCTTCTTAAAGACCCCCAGGGTAGGAGCCAGCACCACTTCCCTAGGAAGTTGGTTCCAGCTCCTAGCTGC
>NW_017728911.1:41044209-41046934 GCF_001723895.1 Crocodylus porosus | reverse complement strand
TTTTTTTTTTTTGATGGCTCTTATTTTTTATGTGGACTTGCCTTTGGAGGGAATGCAGGCATACTTTTGCTGGTTGTTTCACAGGTACATTGAAACCGAAGATGAAACCTGCATAAGCCAAGAACCTGCTCTTGCCAGAAAATGTCTATGGTCCTGGCATGCCTTTGCAGCTGGAAAGCTCCCGCTATAAGATGGAAAGCTGTCTAAACCAAAACATTTTCCCAATCCCATGTGATTCTGTTTTAGATTTCACTATATTTGCTAGATAGCAAAAGAATATTATGAGTTGGAAATAATGTGTTCAAGACTAGGTTTTTTATGGAGGGGCACTCTCAATAAATCCTCCAGCCCTTCTTAGTCCTCTTCTATTCTTTCCTGCCCATGTTACTCCCCGTCATATGGCTTTAGTGCCGGTTCTTGTCTCCCAACCTTCTCCCTTTGCATGCATGTCAGACTATTCCTTCCTTTTTCCATGATTGTCTGCTTGCTCTCAGTTTTGGTGCCTGGCACCACAGAGACTATTAAAAGTTGGGAGAAAGTTAGCAATTAAGGGAGAATCCTTGACAGGCCTCACAGTCCTAGGATGCAGAGTACTCAGTTAATTCCCGGGATGTTGTGTCTGGTGCCTGGTCAGGTATGCAGGTTGAGGGAGTGAAGCACACTCAGTGCCAGGGGAATCTTTAGAAAATGTAGGCCTGAACTCTACTGAGAGTTTACTGAAATGTGGAAGGTGCAGTCTTGCAGAGTCTTATAACTAGACCACATTTCAGTAGTTTGTATGGGAACAGCACTGGGTAAATCCCTGACAACAAAAGCAGTCCTGCCAGATTTCCAGTGCCTGTTTGAAAGTATGGAAGTGCTAGAGCAGAGGTTCCTAACCACTGGGCCACGGCCCGGTACTGGGCCGCAAAGGGCTGGCTGCTGGGTCGTGGCATGAGCTTTAACCACTGCCAGCAACAGGTCTATGCCCAGGCCATGCCCACACCATGCTGATTGGCTGGGTGAAAATGTCCTCGCTTGGCCAATGATACTGGGTTTAGCTTTTGAAATTGAACCATGGTAACTGTGGCTAGTTACTTCCATATCAGCACAACTGCCGTAGCTACTAGCGTCTGGCTTGTCTCCTCCTGGTATCCTTGGCAGCTAGCTAGCTAACGTTAGCCAGCTAGTGATATGTATGTATGATTTTTAGCTATTGTCTCTTCCTTTATTGATGATGTTCCTTGCAACACCCCCCACGTGAAAATTTAATTTAAATATGTAAATTAGATTGTTTCTATACCCCATCTGCTAAAATTCTTTGAGTGAGTTTGCCAGGCCTCAGTATAAAAGAAATTGGGAACCACTGCACTAGAGCTTGTCAGTGAAACAATGAATTATAAAAGTGGCAAAACATACTTCTGCCACCTCATTTTTGGATACAGTGGGACCATTTGAGTTTGCCAAAAACTAAAGCTTGGGGCAGATAGCAACAACTGCCATTTTTGGCCTAACATCTTAAGTTGGGCAAACCTATCAACTCCTAAACAGGAGAGTACTGGGAAACTGCTTCCATCACCTATAAAATCATAGAATCATAGAAGTCGCGTTGGGAGGGACCTTGTAGATCTTCAAGTCTGACCCCCTGCCTGGGCAGGAGAAAAAACTGGGCTCAAATGATCCCAGCTAGGTAGGCATCAAGCTTCCTCTTAAAGACCCCCAGGGTAGGAACCAGCACCACTTCCCTTGGAAGCTGGTTCCAGATCCTAGCTGCCCTAACTGTGAAGTAGTTCTTACAGATGTCTAATCTAAACCTCCTCTCCAACAACTTGTAGCCGTTATTCCTTGTTATGCCGGGGGGCGCTAGGGGAAACAAGGTCTCTCCCAAACCCTTCTGGTCCCCCCTAGTGAGTTTATAGATGGTCACCAGGTCCCCCCTCAGCCCTCTCTTGCGGAGTTTGAACAGGTTCAGGTCCCGCAGTCTCTCCTTGTAGGGTCTGCCCTGTCGTCCCCGGATCATTCGGGTGGCCCTCCTCTGGACCCTCTCCATGTTGTCCACATCCCTCCTGAAGTGGGACGCACAGAACTGGACACAGTACTCTAGCTGTGGCCTGACCAGTGTTGCATATTTGTAAGCCTCCTTTCATCCTGGTAATTAAGTGCTGAGCAAGCCCCATGTGGTCTGTTCTCCATATCCCAAAACTTTAGCTTTTCCACAACCTCTTTTCATGGTGCTTTCCTTCTGATCTTCCCCACTCCTCCCAAGCCTACACCACAGTCTGGTCACTGAGGAGAGACTCTGTCCCATGCCTATATCTGACCACAAACCTGTACACTAGCAGGAGAGTAAGCATAGCTATTCTGATGGTCTCTGGGTAGACAGATCTCCAGGAACAGCCCTAGGTATCAACAACTAGATAGTGACGTTTTGATCACTAGTAGACACCACCCCACAACTCACAGTTTCACATTTGGGATCAGAATGGAATTTTGTCCCAGTGTTACTGGCATGGACCATGGAGGGTTTTGCCTTCCTCTGCATCAGAGGATGATATATCTTTCTACAAGGACAAGTAGTAGTTTGTAGCAGGCAGGATGCTAGTAGTATCCTCCTCAGCTTATTTTACCATTGCCAAGTTAAGGCAATTGTGTTTTTTTTTTTTTTTTTTTTTTGGAGGGTGGTCTTTTTTGATGGAGTGGGGTACTGTGCATGGTGTCTACAGGCAAAGGTTATTCACAAGGTTTA
>NW_017728911.1:41034973-41044109 GCF_001723895.1 Crocodylus porosus | reverse complement strand
TCCTCTGGACCCTCTCAATGTTCTCCACATCCCTCCTGAAGTGGGGCACACAGAACTGGACACAGTACTCCAGCTGTGGCCTGACCAGTGTTGCGTAGAGGGGGAGGATCACCCCCTTGGCCCTAATTTAGATGCACCTGTGGATGCCCTGCCAACCATGACCTCGCATTGTCAGCCCATGTTCATCTTGGAGTCAGTAATGACTCCAAGATCCCTTTCTGCCTCTGTGCTCTTAAGAAGGGAGTTTCCCATCTTAAAAATGTGCTGCTGGTTACTACTGCCCAAGTGCAGGGTGCTGCACTTGGGCACCAGAAGCACACTTATAAGATGGGAAAGCTAAACTATAAACCAAAAAATATATTTTTGGTTTATGGTTTAGCTTTAAATCTGCTATTATATCATAGAGAGTGGAGAAAAGATATTCTTCCTAAGTTTGTATATTTCTAATGTGAAATGAATAGAATTTGTGTCTCATCTTCTAACAAATATTTTTCCTTTACATCTTTACGTAAGTAAATTACTTCTAACTTTCATTGTTCTGGTAGCATTATGTAAGAAAAATTGGGTTCAAACTGATTTACTGTTTCCTTACCTTCTTTGCCTTATTCTTTCCATATGCGTTGCTTCATAACAAAGTGCCTTTAATTGTAAATGTTCACATGATGAAGACAACACGGACCCTGGGCTTTAATGCTTCCTTTGCTTGATATGCACAAAAATACAAAAGGCTAATTGTGTTAAATATTTGGTCGCAGTTTCTGTTTCCCTTCTTTAAATTATGGAAGTCATTAGTTTTCTTCATATTTAATCTAATCATTTTAAAATTAAAACTCCTGTTGCTCTCTGTTAGGATCTTTGGTGAATTTGGTGCTTATAAAAAGTGGAAGAATTATATATATGGAAAATGAAGTCCTGTTTTTGTCAATAGGTATAGCAAGTCTGACAGCAGTGGCACTGATCATGCCATTATAGAGCAGCCTGGTTTTGTTGAAAGGTCTGAGATTAATCAACAGTCTGCATATTTTATACATTTTGGTCAGTGCTAACTTGGGTTGGTTTGATGAGAAGTATCACTGTGTTGTTATGCCTTTAGCCATTCATTCACAAACTTCTGCTGTTTTTCACAATCTTCAAGGCAACTGTTGTTTCATATTACCTAAATGTACTTATTATAGGTTATTTTTTCTACCTGTTCAACTATTAGAATTGGATGGGCACTAAAGACATTTCTGAAAGCAGATACTGAATCCTGCTGTGTGATTGGGGCATCTATAGTCTTTCATAACTTTGACTTGTGTTATGAAGTGGGTTAGGAAGTATATGAGTCTGACCAGTATTCCTCTGTATAACACCCACCCATATAAAGTTGTTGGCTGCTTCATTTGTCTGGCCTTGAGTAGTCCCATTCAAGTCATTCTGAATATGCACGTTGCTACATGCCCAATCAGCCAGTGGAGGCGTAGCTTTGATTGAGAAATGCAATTATTTAAGTGCATGGGTAGTTCTAGTTGATGCTCATATGTGGAAGCTGCAGCTGGTGCAGAATGCAGAGGCCTGTCTTCTCTAACAAGGATAGGTCACCTGGAGCGGTAACTCCAGGAGAGTCTGCACTGGCTTCCAGTAGTTTTCCAGGCACAATTGTGTGTCCTAGGTTTGATCTAGAAAGCCCGAAGTGGCCTGGAAGTGACATTCCTAAGGGACTGCTGTCTCTTCTCAGCCCCACTGTGATCCCTTGAGTCAGCTGGGAGCAACCTCCTGCTAGTACCGTCAGTCCATCATACCAAGGTGGCTTGGCCTGACCCTGGACATCTTGTCTAAGCACAGCAAGACCTTTCTCTTTGGGCAGGCATTTAGCAACCAGACTAAGCCAAGATATTGTTTAGTGGATCTCTGGTATACTTTGTTTTATTTTGTTATTTTATTTTTCCTAAATAACATTATTCTGTTTTCTCTTGCAAAAATATCCTTGCCCCTCTTCATCATTTTTGCATGTTTGAGAGTCAGGAAACTGCTTAAGCTACACGTTCTTAGTAGATACAAGAAGTTGCAGGAGTTCGGTGAGGTCTAAGTCATGCTACTGGGTACAGTAGTACAGCAGATTAGTTTTAAGTCGTCTCAGTTTAGCAGAAGAGACACAAAACATTAATCCACACTAGTAGACAGTTTATGCCATCATTTCTACTTCCGTGCAAAGCTTGACACCAATGTAGACAGAGAGAGGTCTTAAATTTTGATACACAGCCTTAAAATGTAGCGTTATTTAAATTTTTAAGGGACATACCTACAGAGTTAAAAATTAACCAGAACAGGAGAACAGCGTTTGTAAATATTACAGAACAGTTGTGGATTCACACTTTGAGGATTAACGTATTTCTTCAATAACATAGGGGTTTTTTTCTTATAGTTTTACATGTGGTACGCACAAAAATGAGGCTGAGAACGCGGAAGGCTTCTCAGCAGTCAAATCAAATTCACACACAGCGTGCTTTGAGGACAAAGAGGAAACATTCAGAGGTAGAAGAAAGCTTACCTGTTGGAGGAGGAAAACCACAGAAAAATGAAACTGGCTTGTTGTCTTCAATCAAAAAGTTCATTAAAGGAAGCACAACCAAGGTATGAGCTCTTTTTTTCCCTAAAAATCTTAATTGCCTCATACTGAGTTTTTCTTAAAAGTTGTTGGGTTTACTATCAAGATATTCCTTTGGAAAAATGAGAAATGTTACCTTATTAAATACTAAAGAACAAATTTTGCTGTGGAGTTTATGGGCTGTATTCAGTCGTGGTATCTCAGGGCTAAACCACTGAATTTCTATCTTTATCTAGCCAGAAATCTTAAACATACTGATCTCCAGACTTAAAATTTGCTCAGTGCAGATTTTTTTGGGGGTGGGAGCAATTACCTATTAACAGCTTGAACGCAGCCATAAAATAGTTTTCAAAACTTATTCTAATTATTTGAGAGCCATTTATAATAAAACTTTTAATCTGTCTGTGTCATCAGTCCAGAAGTTCTGATAATACAATTCTTCAGCAGCAAGAAATGTATAAAAAATCAGTTAACAGAAACGTATGTGCTTGTAAATTTTTTTTCTGTTATTAAAATTGAGTTAAAAGGCTGGTTTAGAATTTTAACTTTTAGTCAATACATTAAGAAGCAGTGTTCTGTTTAAAAATGTCATATAACACCACGCATTCCAGTCTGAATTTATTTGTTCAGCACCCATTGTGTTAAAAGGCAGGCACTCACTTAAAGGAAGACTAATTTAAATTAGATGGATAGCTAGCTAGATAATTTCTTCTGTGGTAAAGGTTGGATTGTTAGAAATGATTCATTTTTTAATTTACATTTGACTAAGCTTGCACAATGAATTGATCCCAACTTCTGGTTCCTAGCCCAGTGATTTAATATTTTAGCTGCAACATACTTTAAGAAAGTAGTTGAATCAAAATAATAATTTTCATTGAATTTAAAAGCAAACTGAAAGATTTGTGATTATTTCAGATTTTGTTAACCTCCTCCCTGCTCATTTTAAAGTAACTTAAATTTTGGTCCTAAATTTACCTTAACATAAAACATAAAATTCCACCTTTTCTTTCTCCTGTGTGCATGTGGGCTGTGAAACAGCATTAGGATGCGATATTTATGTGGCTGGGCTCTGATGATTTCACAAAATAGTTGTGGTTACCGTGGTAACATCAGAAGTCTGAGGTGGATTGTGCTCATTACTTTATATAGTCATTCAGTTACCTGGATGTTATGTTGTAAATGGAGAGAGAGATTACATACATCTGTAGTAATGAGCGTATATAAGGGAGTCTTTTAAGTATATTGAAGCTAACATTACAGTCAAAGGCTATTACTTTAATATCACAATGATGGCTTTTGCTGTCCCTTAAAAATCAGCTTATGGAGATATGCAAGTAGCTAAAATATGCCCATTAGAATTCAAATGTCTGTGGGCCTTACCTGGTGGCCTGTGTGATGCCTCCAGCTCCTGTCTGAGTCAATGCATAACTTTAAAACAATCATACTAATTCTTACATCAGAGATATTGTCCATAAATCTAGTTTCACAGTAGCACTAATGCAGATGTAGAGATATAGTTCAAATGAGGTGCCTTGCATGACAGGGACCACTTTTACTAACTTTTAACAGTTTTTAAAATGTTTAGCCTAGCCTTTCAGTGATAAAGACGTAAAGTGCTATTTTTCAAAGTTCAAAAATACTGACTGTGGTAAGTTACACTGATCTTTCTTATTTGGGGATTATAATAACTGTGTAAATGATATTAGCTTTTTTCTGTGTCTTGTGTCTGGTTTTGTGTGTTTTTATGTCTTACAATGGGTTGTCTCTTCTGGATTCATTGCAGTCCATTCATTAACTTTTATTTTTATTACAGAGTATCTGAAAAGAAAACAGCATATTGATATTGAAGTGGTTTCCATACTAGCTTTAGTCTGCCACAACCTGTATTGGTTAAATTTGGAGCACTGACTGTGAACAATAATCTTTACAATAGAAATTTTCTACTGTAAAGCAATTACAGCAACACTATCAGATGTAATTTCATCTTTAAATACTATTGACAAGCCACTTGAACACTGCTTTTATGATTTGTAATACTAGACCCCCTTGTGTCCATTAGTTTATCTTACTACCTATATATTTCAATATTGCTTTTGCCCATTTTTTCTTTTTCTTTTTTTTCCTAAGTGGTAATTTGCTTTACTTCATTTCCAACAAACATATAACTTTCAGAAGTAGTAGAGTTGTGTTTGGTTTGTGTAACAGGAAAAGAAAATATATCTACGGTTTGGTTTTTAACTCTTAACGTAAATGTACTGCTCCTGAAAGGTGCAAGATTGACTGTCCTGGAGACTGAAGTCCTTTTCACAGAACATGTGCAGTGCGGGTGGGAGCTGTGCAGGTTTCCCCACATCTCCTCGTTATGTTCTTCTGGAGGGTCCAGCTCAGTCTTCAGACTCGTGCGGTTCTTTGTCTCTGTCCTGATGAACTCCACAAGAGCTCCTAGAGGTGCCAGTCATGACTGTGGTTTTGGGGACGATTCTACATCTGTATGGCAGCACCAGCTCAATTCACATCTACCAATGAGCAGCCTGAACGTGTTAATGACGTTCTGTCACTTCTTACCTGAACTGAATTTGAATTGGTGATCTGCAGGTCAAGAGGCCTTACCATCCTTTTCCCAATCCAGGGAGCCTTCTGTTTGCTGTAGTAGTTATCTTTCCCAAATACTTAGTTTGCCTGTTGATGCAATAATGTTAATTGAAGAATGCAAGATCTTGCTACAGCAGTGATTGTTGGGAGGTTTGCACTTTTTCATTTTGATACTGCTGCTACTGCTGCTCTTGATTTTCCACTATACTTATACTTTAGACTGAACAAGGGCTTTAGATTTTTATATGCCCACTAATTTTAAATAGCCTATTTTTTGCCAGGTTTTAATTCTGAATTTTGTCACTTGCCTGATGTAGGAGTATTTAGTTCAGAGATGTGTTGTAGGCTAGGCCCCATATACTTTGCAGCAAACTACGTCTGATTTAGCCGTCACATTCTACAGTTATGTGGAAATTCTGCAGTAGTTTCAACCTCTTTTTTTATTTTAAAATTTCTAATTGGACTAAATATGAACATGAATAATACAAGGAGCGCTGCAACTTTTTTGTTTGAGATTTAAATGAATTTATTTTACACTATCTGCACAACTTTTCAGCATATTGTAGAGGGTCATCTTCAGATTTCATATATAGCATTTTTTTAAGACATGGGGCAGTTTGCATATGTTGAGAGAGAACAGGATACGAAATGCAACACAACAGAGCACAACACAACATGCACATAGGGCAAATGTATAAAAAAAAATGTTTTGGGAGAACCAAAGCATATTTGAGCATCTAAAAGGAAGCCACCTTACCCAAAAGTAGGAGAAAACAAAAGTAGGACTTAACCTCTTCTTTTAATAATTTGCCCTCTGGTTTTTTGTTTTTGTCCCATAAAAGTCTGACACAAACCCTGTACTATGACTAACTTTACAGCATTTCTATATTCTGTACTGTAGCAGAAATTATTTCTGTACAGTTTGTCAATACCACATTTTATAAAGGGGCCACATATAAAGGATTTAATATTGGCTTTTGTGATGCACTTTGCTTCCCAGGTATTCTGATAGTGAAAGAAAGCAGGTTGCAGATAATTGTAATCATCAGGTTATCCATTGCTTCAAGCATCATTGCAGTATCCCGTGCTGTTTCATTAATGCCAAAACACTTGATGTTTACAGATGTGTTGTGCATCAAAAAAGGAGTTTAACTTATTCTTTTCTACAAAAGAATATGTGTATACAGCTTTCTTTCCTAATACTACCTTCTGTACCTTGATTTTAGACAGTTTGGCTGAGTTATACCTTGCCATCTGGAATTTCTACATTATTTTTTTCTTACCTAGAAGCAGGGAGAAGTTTTTGATTGGTGGAGTATCCAGTAGTATTTACTAGAAGAAAAGATAGTATTTGTAAGATGTATTTTTACTTTTTCTCTCTTAAGGAAGAAAGAGAACATCCTGCAAAGAGAAGTAGAATTGAGCGTGACATAGATAACAACTTGATTACATCCACACCTCAAACAGGAGAAAAGCCTAACAAACAGATCTCTCGAGTGAGACGGAAAAGTCAAGTAAATGGAGGTTTGTAATTATTCTAGTCATCTACAAATAAGACCTAATACACTGACACCAGTACATTAATATAGTTGATCCTGCCTACTTGGAGTAATGTAGAGTTTTGCCATTGATTTCAGAGAGGGCAGGGCAGGGCCCACAGCATCTCATGCGTGCCCTTGGTGTCAAAAAGGCTACTGGCATCCTGGGCTGTATTGGTAGGAGTGTTGCCAGCAGATGGAGGGCAGTGATTCTTCCCCTCTATTCAGCACTGGGGAGGCCACATCTGAAGTCCCAT
This sequence comes from Crocodylus porosus, assembly GCF_001723895.1. Classification (NCBI taxonomy): domain Eukaryota; kingdom Metazoa; phylum Chordata; order Crocodylia; family Crocodylidae; genus Crocodylus; species Crocodylus porosus. The sequence continues at coordinate 41,037,135 of NW_017728911.1, read as the reverse complement.
GTCCAGCTGTGAACCCCCACTACAGAAGGGATGTGGACACATTAGAGAGAGTCCAGTGGAGGGCAGTGAAAATAGTTTGGAGGCTGGGGGACAGGACTGGTGAGGAGAGGCTGAAGGAACTGGGCTGATTTAGTCTGGAGAAAAGAATACCGAGGGGGATTGACGAGCAGCCTTCACCTCCCTGCAGGGGGTTGCAAAGTGGATGGAGATGGACTGTCCTCAGTGGGGGCAGATGACAGGACAAGGAGCAATGGGCTCAAGTTGCAGCAAGGGAAGTTGAGGTTGCATATTAGGAAAAACTCATGAGGAGGGCGGTGAACCACTGGAACAGGCTCCCCAGAGAGGTGGCGGGGTCTCCATCCTTGGAGATGTTTAAGACCCACCTAGACATAAGCCTTGCCTGGGATGATGTAGTGGGGGTTGGTCCTGCTTTGAGCAGGGGGTTGGACTAGATGTGACCTCATGAGCTCCCTTCCAGCCCTCCTTGTCTGTGATTTATGTTCTTTTTTGGATTGTAATTAAAAATATAGCAGTTGTGACTGAGAAACAGTGTGGATAATGTTTTATCTTTCTCAAAATCAAGTGATTTTGAGAAGCATCTTGGAACTCTTTAGCGATTATATTTTGTATTCAAAAGGCAATGACAGTAGTTCTTTGAAATTACTCATCTTCCAAGTGTTTTACAATCAAAGGAGATTTCACTGTACATTGTGTGTCCTTTGAGAACAACCATCATTCCAAGGTGCTAAAACACTTGGTCAGACATTTAGGGTACTAAGTTTTTTATAAATATATATACTAGCATGTATTGTTCTACTTATGATAATTATGTTAATATTTTTAACTTCCTGAATCATATTTACACTTCTGGCTGTCACCCCATCATTTTGTCATCACTACAACTTTAAAGTGTAGAATTTTTAATAAGTACTTTTAAGTGTTACATAAAAGGAACAGCAACTATAACTTGTACTGGTGACTTTCTTTTGATGGTTACTTTTTATTGAAAAGGAAAACCAAAAATGTCTGATTCTTTGAATTTTGGGAAATAATTTTAAATTTTTATAATGGCTTGTAGAAAAGCTCAGTGATCTGGTTAATATATAGGTTTTCTGTTTCCAGCATGTGTGTTTATCAAGTGATAATGATTTGACTCAGACTTATTTTTCAACCAGTCTGACTGCAGCTTTTGAGCTGTTTTGTAATTTGTCATGGCTTGCTTGGTGCAGTAACAAAGGCATGTTTTATTTTCAAAGAACTGTATGGAATAGTTAGTGCAAAATTCCATAACAGACCATTTCATATAAAATACATTCTTGTATTTAACAAGAAAAAAGTGTTTTCTTAATTGCATAAGGAAGTTATAATTCCATCTTTGAACTCTGGATAATGAAACCTGGCAAAGTCTGTCTGTCACCAGCTTTCCAAAATGAGGTGGCTTTATTGGGCTTTAGATTAAGCCTATGATAAATAGTTTTAGGAGAATGGTTTCCTTCATATTTGTGTTTCATGGCCAGGGCCATCCCTGGGGAGGGGGGGCGAATTGGGGTGATCGCCCCAGGCCCTGTGCTTTGGGTGGGCCCCATGGAGCTGGGCAGAGCAGAGTGGCGCGGTGACTCCGCACTGCCGCTGGCTTCATGTCTGACTGCTTGGCACCCCCTCGCCTCTGCACCTGCTGCTGAAATCCAGCACATCTGGCGCTCCCCACCTCCACTGCCAAATCTGCTGCCAGCTTCCTCGTGTCCAGGGGCAGGGCCCCACACACGCTGATTTGCTCAGATCATCTCTGCCCATTGCCCTGGCTTGATCTTCTCTCTTCACTTCTGTTTTCTAGAATGTGCACTTAGACTTTTTCATGTGTTCACATGTGATATATTTGAAGTGCACATGACACCAGTTTTTACAAGTTGGTTGTCAGATAAGGTTTCATTGTTTTTGCTGTAAACCTTGGACAAAAATATTAATAGGGGATAAAGCTTCAGACGCCTAGAAATAGCGGAAGTATTTACAACTTCTCAAGGGTATAAAAACTAATAAAAAGGTTGCACTTCTTAAAGAAGATGCCCAACCATCTTAGCTTTGCCCCATAATGATATTCTGAGCAAATCAGAAATTCTTGTTACTTCACCCATAACATTTTCATTTTATCTGTCACCTCCATC
>NW_017728911.1:41015182-41034873 GCF_001723895.1 Crocodylus porosus | reverse complement strand
ACCCTAGAAACTATGAAACTACTGTAAATGCCTCACACTTAATTGTCTTACAACTTCCTGATCACGTGCAGGACACACACAAACATACAGAAGGGAGTGATCAGATTATGGGAGATGCTGCAAGCATTTGTAACATTTCAGATGTTAAGCATTTTCCACAACTGGGTCTCATGCTCGCTTAAGGCAGCTGGTTATCCAAGAGTTATTAGACAGAGCTAACCTGGCCCTGTATGGAAACTTAGGCTGCTTACAAACCTAAGCCTCCCCCCAAAAAAATGGCACTTTAAACTCCACGTTCCTCCGTCCAGAGCCCAGCACTTGCCCAGAAGAGGCAACACTTAGTTGGACCTGGCTCACCCAGCGTCTGTATAGATCGGGTGCTTTAGTGGGGCTTTTTGGGTGATTGAATCAGCTTTAGATTAAAGCACCAAAAAATCCTGCTGTACAGACACTGCAGAGCTGGATCGAACTAACACGCTGCTGCTTCCAGTAAAGCGTGTTTCTTCACGTCTGTCGGCAGCTGCATATGCTGAAGTCATGCTGTTAAAGTTCTCCTGGGAAGGAGTTAGTCCTGCGTCTGTAGCAGATGCCGTCACCTCGGTTTGCAAAGTGAGCAAGATACGATCTCTGATGTCTGGCCTTCCACAGGCCACATTTCCAAGGACAGAATCCTTCTCAAGCCACCTCTGAATTTTTGGTCACAGATGACTTCAAGAATGCCACGTGAACCAGGTCATATACTTACTTACCTACCTGTATCTTTCCTTGAACCTCATAACTCTCCTGAGGATGCTAAGCTCCACATACCAGACATTTTTTAAGCTGTATCTTTCTTTCTATCTAGGAAAAGGCAAATTTATAAATCAGCTCCATTTATGACTTAGCAACTCTCTCAAGGGTAAACCCAGGTATTCTGTAAATGGGTCTTGGATTTCATTATGGCTCCCTGTTCATTAAATAAATATCTCTTCCCTCTCAAGATAGGAGACATTCCACTAGGGCTCAACCAATGTCTTGTAGCTTGTCTCAGACAAGTCCTTATTCCTAAGACACTAGGGTAGCTTTTGGGAGGTCAGTCCAGATGTCGACCAACCACTAATCCAGATAAGTGTCAGGTCCCATGCTCAGTTTTGTGGAGCTGTCCTGTGGTTGAGAGCTAAGATTTCTGTTTCTCATCTCCTTGAAAGGTAGCTGCTAAGCACTCACTCATGGTGGTTAAACACTGAAGAAGAAGAAAGGTTTTCCTGCCTTTCTCTGACTGGAGTTTTTCAACATGTCTTTGTGTATGTGGAATGCCTCCATCTCTCCCGGTGCACAGACACGCACGTCCTCACTGTTCGAATCCTTGCTTGGATGTTTGGTGCTAGTGAAGGAACGGAGGCATGTAGGGATTTTCCACCATGTACAGCCCTTTACTTTAGGGAGCACGAGGGCATTCAGGGCATGTGTGCAGCCCCCAACAGGTACCGTTGACTAAAAGATCCCAAGCTCATATGTACTAAATGCATGTACCTACAGCAGAAACCATGTGACTCCAGTTTCTGTAAGGCCACGGTGCTCAACCTTTGGGCCCCACAGCCCAGATGAGGGGTGCAGGGCCAGTCCATGGGCCAGATTGGACACTGCACACTAGGTTTGGGCCTTGCGCCACCTCTGCCTGCCAGCATGGGGCTTCAGGGGACCTGTGCTGTCCTGGTCCAGTCCCACATTCCAGGATAGGGCTCCTGAGGCCCAGCACCACCTCCGCCTGGTCCAGTCTGCCAGGATCTGGCTCCAGAGCCCAGCTCCAGCCTGTGCATCCAGTCTAGCATCTAGGGCCACAGAGCTCCCCATGGACTGGATGGCACAGTGCCAGGAGCCTTTTTTCTTCGGCAGAAATTGCACATTTTGGAATTCATCCAGACCACTTATGAGACGGCATTTTTCAGCTGAGGGATGCGTATGAGGAGATACGCATATTCATAAAAAGCCTCATTTAAAACAGAGATGTTTAATTAAATTCCATGCCTCTTGTCATCTGCGATTATGAAGACTAATTCTAGCATTAATTTTTTTAGAATAAAATTGACATAAGGACTATCTAAGTAAGGGATGTTGGGGAACTAGTGGAGTCGCGCTGACCCTAGAATCAATGGATTTTAGGGAACTTAGCACTTCATATGTCTTTCAGGATAGAGCCCCAAATGTTTAAAGTATTTAAACTTTTATGCATCATTCATTTATAATCTTTTTTACAGTAACTGGTACTTGCTAACTTCTTATTTTTATGCTGAGATAATGATTTTAGCGAGTGATAATGCTTTTATTAAAAAAAATCCTCATGCTATCTTACATGACCCTTGATTAAGAGGGAGGCAAGTTCACTGTGGCTTTTATTCAACGGAAATGGCAACAACAGAAGAATGTAGACATGAGCAGCAGAATCACTTCAATGCCATTTTCTGTGTTTTATTTTAATCTACAGAAGCTGGAAGTTATGAAGTGACAAACCAACATGTAAAGCAGAATGGAAAATTAGAAGATAATCCCACCACTGGCAGTCCCCCACGGACTACGTTACTGGGGACCATATTTTCTCCTGTTTTCAATTTTTTCTCACCAGCAAATAAAAATGGTAATTATTATCTAAAGTGACCCAATTTTACCTGCTTATTACATTAATAAGATAATATCTTAGTATGATTGCTATTTAATTTTTTTAAAGGTTGTCAGGTGAGCCTTAATGTTGACTAACCAAGCATAGGTTACAGCTGCTATAAGGAAAACTGTACCTAACCCTTTAAAGAGTTGCTTTAGCAGTATAAGAGGAAAAATGCTTAGATGCATTGAAATATTTGTTTCCTAGTCATGACTGTCTAATATTTTACATTGAGTTATGTAGTCTAAAAAATCATTTGACATTAAGTTCTTTAACTTACTACCATCTAAAATGAGTTTGTCTCTTCCTCTATTCTTGGTTTGTTTTCAGTAGCTTGAATTAATAGGGCCATCTTCAGTTGTTCGATTTTTTCCTGCGTCTGTCAGTGAATACTAATACTTTGTTGGGTAATGGCAGTGAGTACCAAACCTTAATTTCAGGAACATCAGGATCAGATTCCCCCGGGCAAGCTGTTGAAGCTGAAGAGATAGTCAAACAGCTTGATATGGAACAGGTGGATGAAATCACTACAAGTACTGCAACGTCGACCAATGGAGCAGCTTATACTAGCCAAGCAGTGCAAGTCAGATCTACTATCAACAATGGTTTAGAAGAAGTGGAGGAAACAAGTGATCGTGATCTACCACCACTGACAGGTAGGAAATGTGAATTTTCCTGAGATACCCATGTTAAATGTTCAGTTAGAAAAACGTGTTTCATACAGAATATTGCCCATGCTCTTTGTCTAACGGAGCATGCAAAAGTATTTACTTGCATCACGATTTCTGTGAGCATGAGGCACTGGGGATACTCCCTTGTTAGTCACCAGGATAAAATCTTAACTTTCTGTGCCAGATCCATTTCTGATGTAACGCTGACTTCCACAGAAACCCCAAGTCAGATGAATTTTATGATTGAGGGGGTCCAGATTTTACCTCTTAGTGAAAAATGAAATTAAAAGAAAAACTGTTCAACTGCCTGTTGTCAAAGAGAAGTTCCAAGTCCTTTGATCGCTGTCACCTAAGAAAGTATCACATCGTAGCAATATAGATGATGAATGTTTCCATAATTATCACCATAATTTCCAAAGAGAAAATCCACACATTTTTCTACAAGAGAAATCTACCTTGGTTTTGGACAGTTATTTTTTTTTAGTCTTTAAAAGATGAGATCTACTACAATGCAGAAGGCCAGTGCAAGTTTATGTCCTGTTGTGTGAGTCTTACTTAAATCTTCAAAATAATGCTATTTTAAGCAACACAAAAGCTTATGTGGGCTACTTGCATAGGAGGTGAATCTCACCCAAAGAAAGTGAGGGGTGGAAGGGAAATAAAGCATAAATGTATTAAGTACAATTTTTTCACCTTTTAAAACCATGCACTAATAAGACTAGCTCTTGTGGTTTTTTGTTTTATTTTTTTTGGTTGGTTATTTTAATTGAATTTTAGCACCAGTATCTCCAGACAGTGGTTATTCATCAGCTCATGCAGAAGCCACCTATGAAGAAGACTGGGAAGTCTTTGATCCGTAAGTATTAACATTTGTAGCGAAACATTAAAATTATAATTTTGAATACTAGATTAAATATCATTAGCTGGTTTGTTTTTAACAGTAGAGCTTATTTGTGATGTATGGTTTTTTGTTGTTGTTTTTTAAACAGGCTGTCTTTAAAACTAATAGTACATATTGACCACTTACCGTTTATTTGTTCAGTTTAAATGACTGAGTTCTTATGTTTGTCCTTATGACTCTTGTCTTACTAAATTGCCAGTTAGAGTAATGTGAATGTAGTTATACAACACGGTCTTTTCCTTTTTAGGTATTATTTCATCAAGCATGTTCCACCACTAACAGAAGAACAACTCAATAGGAAGCCAGCTCTTCCACTGAAAACAAGAAGCACACCAGAATTCTCTTTAGTTCTAGACTTGGTAAATATATTTTTAGACATAAAAGGCAGCATTTGCATAAGTAAAAAGAGCTCTGGTGGGATATAGGATTTACAGGGTATTTGCAAAGGTTTTACAAATTTAAAAATAGACCAAGTTGGAAAAAAAGAAGTTGAAGGTGCTAAGAAACTATCACTGAATCACAGGAATATGATTTTACTGCATTTGTTGTGTGATTCATTGTTTTTCTTTAAAAAAAACCAGTCATCGAAACATTAATCTTTTTGAGCAGAGTGTTAGCTGACTCTCTCTAGGGAGCCTTTGTAAGGATTTATGGGGAAAATTCAGTATCACCTGTACTTGAGCAAGTACTGATAGAGAATGATCTCAGTGTATGTCATTTAATTCATAGAGGACTCGTCTTATCAACAGTACAAAAAATCCATTTAAAGATGTTTATGAAGCATATTCTTTAGAATTATTTGTTTTTTCTCTCTCTCAATCGTAGAATCATAGAAAAATAGGGCTGGAAGCACCCTGTGGAGGTCTTGTAGTCCAGCCCCCTGCTCTGGCAGGATCATCCCTATCCAAACCATCTCATACAAATCCTCGTCTAACCTAGTCCTAAAACTACACCGTCCACCTTGTCACCCAGCTACAAGGCATAGCAGCTTAACCGGCCACAGGATTAGCCTTACTGCTGCAAGGGTTGTTAAAATATACTCAGTAGATCCAAGGAAAAGGGCCATGCCCCCTACCACCTGAAGAAGGCAAAATCTTCCACAAGCTCTACTAATCCCGCCATGGGGTAAACTTCCTTCCTGACCCCAAATGTGGCAATCAGTCTGACCCTGAGCAGAGGGGCAAGACCCTCTAGCCAGGAACTTCCAGGTATTAGTTCATTTTGATATAGTTAAGTGATATAATTGGATAATTCAGTCATTGTGTATATCCATGTTTAATTCATATATCGAAATTCAAGTCTTTTAACAAATGGAAGAAAGCAAGAAAGAACTTTAGGGAAAGTAATGGGATACTGTATACCCAATGAAAGTTGTGGTTCCGACATTATTGATGATTCCTGTCAACCGTGTGAATTGACTGAGAGGAACAGCATGAATTGAATGAGAGGGTTGTAGTCATCTACAGAACCAAACGTTCTCTCTCTTGGGATTCCTTCTGTCTGTCCAATAGCTCCAATTACAACAGAAATAAATTCTATAATGAGCTACAATCAGAATTCAGTTTGCCAAATATGAGTGTATTTTGCCCTTCAAAAAACGTAAAGAAGCAAACAATTACTTATCACCAAAACTTTTCATGTTAGCATCATCATCTTTTTTATCTTTTCTAGGATGAAACATTAGTGCACTGTAGTCTAAACGAGCTAGAAGATGCTGCACTCACTTTTCCAGTTCTTTTTCAAGATGTCATTTACCAGGTAATTAGACATATGTAAGCTGTGTGTGTGTGCTTCTTTGTTTGAATAACTGAACAGTTACTATGCATACTTATATTCTTGTCTAAGGAGAGAAACATTGTTTGGCATCTGTAAACAGCTTTCTGGGTTATATGCTGCAGTTTCGAAATTTTAAAAGGCAGGTCATGGTGCATTAGAAATGGAATATTGTCTACATGGTATTCTTGATTAGGAATAACAATCTCTGTAATCATTTATACAATAAAAATCCCTTTTCGCAGCAGTCTTCTATTGCAGACTTTCTCCTTACCAGCAGGTGGAGGCAGGAACATTGAAAGTTTAGGCACTGCCATTTCCCAGGTAACAGCTTGCCACAAACTGTTAACTTTCTTCCTTGCTTGGGGCAGTCAGTCTATGCTGGCTGATCAGTTCTTACTGTGAAAAAGGCTGATTGTCAGAGCCTGTTAGCCAGCTTCTGTTTGAGTAGTTAGCTTTGCTACCTCCTTTGCCTATAATGGTTCTACCTCTTCAGGCCCAGCTAGATTCTGCTTGGTGATTAGAGTGACTTGACTATCTTGTGGAGACTGCCAGATTGCCATTTGTCCTGCTTCAGGAAGTATTGTTAGCTTTAAATGTTTTACGTTGACATACCGTAGAGGAGCAAGCGTGGGAAGGAGATCTGTTCCAGCAACTGCCAAAGATGCTGCACTGACCCAGGCTGTTGTTCTCAGGTCCTTTTGTGTGATGTACCTGGGAGTAGCAACAGCTTCCCCTCCATGTAGTTCGCACGATATTGGACCCCTCTGTAGTAGCTTTGGAGAATGAGCCAGTCATCAGACACCTTAAAAGGACACTTGTCCAGGTATTTTTCCTAATTTTAAAAATGTTTTTCTTCATTGTTGCATATAAAAACCCTTGAAATTTTGAAGCTGATTTTTTTTTTTAAATGGTTTTCTAAACTTATCTCTTTGGTGACTGACGAGCTCAGTTTCCTCCTGGATGAGTGGGGAAGGAACCTTCGAGTTAATTCTTTAGAGGTTCTTGCCATTGATGTTAGAAGCAAATAGATTATTAAAACCTATTTTCTTCCTCCCCTCTCTCAGGGGATCTTAATCAGATGTGATTATTTTCTGGCTATAACCGTGGTCTTTTGGTGGTATGTTTAACTGAGAGTAGCTGTTCGGCAACTAGGATCTGGTTCAAAGGCAGTTGAAATCAATGTAAGGCTATATTACAAGTTTTCTGAATATAACAACATTGTACCTTGTTTTTATCTAATAAAGTGGTGATGCAGTTTCTTAACCCAGGATTTATTTTATATCAGTTGCTTCCTAAGTTTAGAACTATAGCTTCAGAAGATAGATTTGAAAAGGACAGCCAGTGTCTACCTCAAATTTATCCTTCAGGTTTTCTGGATATCTTTTTATTTTATTGTGCTGCTTACACATTTGACCTGGCAAGTCGGAAACATCCACCTCTTACAGAAAAGTAGGGCTGGACGGGACCTCAACCCCCCCGTGTTTGAGGTCACAGACAGTAAGCAGAAGATGTAAGCTGTCAGGGGTTTAGCTCTAACCAGAAATTGTTTAATTAATTAAGGCTGTGAATAAAAAATGTTATACTCTTCAGAAAACCACTGAATGGAAGCTGACTGTTGCATACTGTGTTGGGTTTTCTGTATAGACAGTAGTTATTTCATCTGCTTTTGAAAAGCCTTTCTTCCAGTTCTCAATTTGGTCATCTTGTCTGGGACAGGATTTATCTGAATTTCATCTGTAGACGCCCTCATTGTGTTGGCTAGGCTCTCCCTAGTATGTCCTCCTGCTGGCAAGTAGGAAGTAGACACAAAGTGAGCAAAGTAGGAGAATGCACATTTATTACACATGTATTTTATCAACTACAGCACAATATAATACTTCAGGTTGTCAGAATGTTTTTCTATTGGTCTCTGAACATCCAACACCCTCCATTAAACACTTCCAGAAATACTGTGAAATGATTAATCAAAATCTCACATTTTTTTCTATGACTCAAACCTGACTTGGTGCTGCTTCTGGTACAGAATGACTTTGTTCTCTCATATCCGACCTGAATAATAATTCTGCAGATGAGTTCCATACCATTACAACATCCCTGGGCACTAGAAGCCCAGGAACCAGTATTTTTGCAGTAGTTGTAAGGGCAGGTGTGCCCTTTGAAGGATATTGCAAAACTGGCTACCACCATGTGCTGTAGCAGCAAGGAACTAGTTTGCTTAGACTCTAAGGGTGTGTCCAGACAAGTGTGCATGTGCAGTTTGCGGTGCTGCAGACCTGTTTGTGGGACCACAAACATGAAGGTGTTCACCGCATTGCTAATTTGCAGCACGGTGGGTTTTCTTGACACTGGGAGATCCTGGTGCCAAAAACAAACGTGCCAGAAAAAGGCAGTGCAGTGTGTGTGGTTGCAGCATATGCCACCCGAAATCGGAGCCTGGCCAGCTAGAGCCATGCTTCACTGCTGGTCAGGCTCTGCATGCTGGGATTACTGCTGCTGAAGCCCTGGGAGGCCCCCAGGACCCAAGTAAGGGTGCTGGCCCCCAGCCTCCCCTACCCCACCTGGGGCAACTTGCCACACAACAGAGCACATGCAGGGGAGTTCCCGGGGATCGTTCTTCCCAGGGAAGGTATGTTCCCACTTGTACGGATGCGTCCTAGGTGTCTGATCTTAAATGTACCTAGAGTTCCACTGACATCTGCCGTAATACGCTTTCAAGCCCGGTGGCTCAGTTCAGCCCATGGTCACATCAGTAATTATAAGTAACAAAGGGCTGTTTTAAATAAATCTCTCTAAAAGTAGTACGTTTTAAATGAATGTTTGCACCTCAACATTGACAGCACAGACAAAAAGTGTTGTTCAGTGGTTTGAGCACAGGACAGTGCTTAGAAAATTTCTACCTTATATAAATCCTGGTCTGGCAGAGACTCTTTGTATCCTGCCTTAGTTTCTGCATCTGTAGAATGGAGATATTAATACTAGCCTACTTCACACAGGTGTTGAGTGGGTTGGTTGGCTTGCAAAATGTTTTCTTAGTTTAAGTTTCCTGTGTACTCATGTTAGGTTGGATTCCTTTAGTTCGTGTTGGCTGTGTTCATTGAGGTGTTTTGAGTAGAAATGTTAAATGAAGTGATCTTAAAAATACTGTGTTGAATGTTACAGTGCATCCATCTGCAGAACAGGAGTAAACGGGGTAAATTTTTAGCACTAGCCTGTGGGGGCATTTATCTTGGTTAACAGCAGTAAGTTTTGGTTGGCACAGAGACACCCGTCCTAGAAATGAAGTGATCTCACTCCCTCTTCCATCCAGAGGAAGTCTCCATCAAAAGGCAGGGTTTTCACTCTGTTCCTGTGCTCAACGGTTTTCTTGCTGATCATTCTGTTTCTGTCAGTACTCCGGCCTTTGTGACTCTTGGAAGATCTGATAAAACTAGTTGATAATAGCTGATCAAAAGATAGTATTTTACATATTTCATCCCACTTTAGCCAAACATAAATGGGCTAAGTCCATACTCTTTGAAGTGTGGCAGAGGTACCTGGCATCCAAACTCTTGAGGAAGAGGCAATCATCTTTTCTTAGACCAACGAGATAGTGAGGAAGAGGCGAAATCTTGCTTCCTTTTCTGGTGAAAGTGTTGCCCATCGGCTCCTCTAAAAGAGCAGCAAAACCAGGAGCCTTTCAGCCACTTGTCTCGGTCTTTGTCTATGATGGGCATCCACTAAGAGATCAGGAAGCAGACAGGTCGCTCTTCACTAGTCTCTGTAGACTCCCCCGTGAATTAGCGCCTGTGTGTTTCTGTCACTGTGGCGGTGTCAAACCTGAGATGAGTCCACATTATTTACCTTGCAAGCCCAGGGCTGCCGATGTCCACTGGGCTGCTGCTCTCAGCATTTCCTTACCAAACTTCAGAGCAAAGGTGATTTCTTTCAGTAAGAAATATTCATCTGAAGTTCAGCTGACACTGGATGTTCTTATTAATATTTAACCTGTTCGCGTCTATAGGACAAATCTAGCTCTTTATATAGCCAGGTTTCTGCTACATATGTTTGTTACGGTCTGTTTTCCAGGTAATTAAATAGATAAAAATATGGAAATGAGAAAGAAAATGAGGAAGAGAGTAAGTGGTTTGCTCTGTGTTCCAGCTAATTATAGAATTTTATTTAGGACAGGCTCCAGTATTTACGAACTTGCAGGATATTTTCTCTTACTCTTGTTATTTGTAATAACTCTCTAGAACTTTTTTTTTTAACTGAAATCCATGTCCTTACCAGTTTTCTGCAAATCTTGCGTGTACATAATTGTTGCTGTTCAGTTGCTATCATTGCTTTTTCTATTAACAAAAATGACAGGAAGGCTTTGTGGGAGAATTTTAAAGTATTTTGATGGGGTAAGTGGATTTACACAGTTACATGACTTGTATCCAAGAAAAATGTATGAATTGCATAGCTCAGATATTAGTCTCCTTTTTGCCATTACTGGCTCCATTAGCTTACTAAAAGCATGTCCCATTCTTTAAAGAGAAATGTTAAGGATGTAACGATAACTAGGTAATAGCCTCTTTTTTCTGTATATACTTAAAATGTACTGGATATTGTTATTTCACAATGTCTGCTCTTTCCATCCTTTTTCCATTTGGAGTTTTGTAATAGAGTATTTGTGTCTTAAAAAATGTAACATATTCATTCTGTAAGTCCCCATAAAATATTTTCTTGAGTTCCGTAAGTTTTTTCAGTTGATTTATTTTCGTAAGGGTGATTTGTTTCAAATTGCTGTGTCAGGTAAAATAGATGTTTCATATATGCTTTTTTCCAAATTTGAGAAAAAGTTTAGACTAGATATATGGAAAAACTTCCTTTCCATATGGGTAACCAAAATCTGGAACACACTCCCAGCAGGGGTGTGGCAGTCGCCGTCGCTGGTGGTGTTCAGGAGGAGGCTGGACAAGCACCTCATTGAGCTCGTTTGAGCCAATGACCTCCTGCCCATGGCAGGGGACTAGACTTGATGATCTTACAGGTCCCTTCCAGTCCATCTTTCTATGAGTCTATGAAATTAATCATTTGATGACATTTTCAATTGCCTTTGAATATAGTTTTTTTCCTTTAACCAAGAGTATCAAGTCTGACATCTGGTTTGAAAAATTCTAGTATAAATTGTCAAAAATTTGGTCTGCTCGTGAGTCTTAAGTTATGGCACTAGCTGGAGGAGTACAAAGTAGCTATGCTGCTCTTTTTCACAGAAACATTTTTTCCATAATTATCTAAGTAATGGGTTAATATAGGCTCTTCATACTTCCTACGCAGTTGAAATTCATTCCAACCCTGTGCGTATGTTACAGGTCAGCATTTTTTTTTAGGACTAGTGGTATTTTTTTCTGCTTTCTTCACAGACTACACAAAGATTGAAGAATAATATTCTACAGCAAAGACTTCCATGCAAAGTAGTTCTCTTTCAAAATTGCTGCCTTCTGCCATTGTTCTCACTGAGACTACCCTTTCTCTTTTTACGCACAACCCCTGGGGGCACTTTGATGGAGCATTTGGAGGCGATGGCCATTTTGAAAGAGCATTTAAATTGAGCACGGTGCCTGTTTTGAAAGCATGCAATTCATTTGAGCCTCTCTAAAGTAGAGGATGTCATGCACCAGTCTCTGTTAACAAATACAGTAATGAAAAATAATGGCAGAGATTACTTTTAGCCATAAACGTTTCTTTCTCAGACTCAGCTGTTACATAAGACCTTCTCAGAGGAGGCAGGAGTCAAAGGGGAAACTAGATTGTGTGTGTGTGTATGCACGTGTGCATACACAAAGAAAGGAAGTGGTATGGAAAGACGCTGAAGGTGGTGCGATGGGAGAGCAAATGTACACACGTTTCTGTGTTTTGGGAATCTTGAAGCAGGAAAGGGAGAATCTAAGATGTTAGCGGGAGAATGGAAAGGCAGGAAGGAAGAGAACTATGGGCTGAGTAGAGAAGGATATTGTTGGGATACAAAATATAGGGGCAGGTGTAAGACACAGAAAAGGAGAGATTAGACTGTGCAATCCATCTTTTTCGCTATGTTCTGATAGGAATTTCATACAAGATCATCTCAGCTGGCCCTTATGCTGTGACCACTTTATCCTGTACCAGGGTAGTGCAAAGCAGTAGCAACACATCAGTGAATCTGACCAAAACTCGTTAGAAACAACAGTTGCTAATGTTCTCTTTGGATTTCTTGTTCAATGTTCACATGTGAGATTTTAATCGAAAAAAACAAGAAAATACTTGTATAAAATCTATGTTAATATTAAGATAAAGTTAAGAGTACATATAGGAGTAAATTTGTGGTAACACATAAGGATGTTGCAGTTATCTCAAATCCAAGCAAGTAGACAATTAAAAGACATCCAAAGCCATGAAAGCATGGAAAAGAATACTCAGGACAACCTAAACACTTAGCTGACAGTAGACTGGAGAAAATTATGATATGTTTTAATCTGCTTAATCTGGGTTCACAATCACTAGAAAGCCTTAATCATAAATTTAATTATATGGTCATTGTAATCACCACAGAGCAGAATTGGGGGTGTTTGGGGGTGCTCTGGCAGCATTTTCATGCTTGAATTTGAATTTCCTGTATGTTTAGCTGAATGCCCTTGTTTTAAAACTCCTGGGTCTCAGATAAACAAAACATCCCTGTAATGTATTGGTTACCATTTTTAGGATAAGTGAAACAGCAGCAACTAAGCTAGAAATATGTGTGTAGAAATGTACAGTCTGTATTTTACTGGATCAGTAATTAATGAAGTTTCTTGCTTGTCATGGCTGGCTCTTAGTGCAGGCATGGGCATTATCGTATATTCGACTGGAGATCGTTTTCTTCTTAGTAGGCACTCCTGGAGCATTGGCAGATGCGTTGCAGCTTTGCCAGGAGAGTTTTGTAGCTGAGGGCTTGAGATGGTGACTGCACATTCTGAAATAATACGTAAGCTCTCTCCACTAAGGAGAAAAGGCTTGTTGCTGGCTGTGACTTGAAGCCAAAGCCCTCAAAGAAGCCTGAGATCCAGACAGTGCCACTTCTGTCCCTTCAATGTTAACAATTTATGGGTATCATTAACAACGTCTCTTATCACCTTTTTATTGTAAGAAATCAAGATGAAAGTCCCAGCAAAATGAGTATTTACCTAGGAAGGACTAATCCTTTAGGCCAGAGGTGTCAGACTCATC
Source organism: Crocodylus porosus (assembly GCF_001723895.1). Lineage (NCBI taxonomy): Eukaryota > Metazoa > Chordata > Crocodylia > Crocodylidae > Crocodylus > Crocodylus porosus. Next base: position 41,021,681 of record NW_017728911.1, on the reverse strand, counting down.
TGGCCTCACATGCAGTACACGCCTGTGCCAACCCCCAGGTTGTGAGGAGTGCCAGTGGTGCTGGGTGTAGCCCACATGCCACAAGCACCACAAGACCCGGAGCAGGGCCAGCACAGGACACGTACTGCATGTGGCATCCCGCAGGATCACCCCTTTTGCTACAGCACTAGGTCCAGCCCACGAGACCGGCTCCACATGCCACAGACAGTGCAGGGCTGGTCTGAGCCGTGAGCCAGATCACGCAGCTCCACGGGCTGGATTCAGCCCACACACCCCTGCTTCAAGCAACCACAAAGAAAATCCTCTTGTAGTGCACACTACTTTCCTTCTGAGAGGAATGGTTAGACAACAGAGGTCATGCAGATCTTAGTGGGAAAAAACAATTAAAACATGTATGATTAACAGTATAAATGATGCTCGGGAACTGCCTTCCCAACAAACTATAGGTTTCACACTCAGAAAGATGCCAGCTTTACTGGTTGAACGGTCCCACAGAAGATAAACAGTTCAAAACGAGTATGTTTAAATCTATCGGTAGCAACAGGTGACTTGAGTGCCACTTAATACCTCATTGCATGCAGGCTGTGAACTGACCTGCTCAACCAAAATAAGAGTTCCCAGGTTGCTTTTCTGTAGCGTTTTTAATGAAATCTATTTAAAGCAACACCTTTACACGAACGAGAACGACTTTGCACACAGCTAGGTTAGCTGATAAAGAAGGTAAGTAGAGGGTGTGATCATCCTTCTAGCCTGTTGTTGGCCTCAGTGAGCCTGGGGTCTGGTTTTCACACCTACTCATCTGTACTCCAGCCTTCCTTTTTCCACTGAAACTCCAATATCACACGGTCAGTGTGTGTGTATAGGACCTCTCTGAAACGCTACCATGTTTCTAGGAGTCTCTTCTCTGGATTCAGTTCTAGATCTTCAGGGGTCAAGATGCTGCACTTGAGGTTATAATGGGTATTAACTTCAGTGAGATCTTTTTTTGCCTGTGTTCTGAAATAAACTGCAGACTCCTAAACCTCAAACTATACATTTCTCCTTAGGTTTCAATTGGATCCTGTGGATATCATTTCTCCCTTTCAAATGGTGGTCTGTGTCAATGAGATGGCAGGGCAGAGCGGCTCTTCCAGTTTGACCCCCCGTTCTTATTTCAGAATGCCTACGGGTCTTTGTCATCCAGGGGCACCTGAATTAATGGCATTTCGGCAAATGGCCAGGCCACTTAGCCGGACACTGACAGACACTAGCTTGTAACTGGATGGGGCAGCCTGAGTGGTGCAACCTGCAGTAGATTAGTTGGATCAAAATTGAAAAATTCAGTGTTTAGTTAAAAAATGATCTGAATCCCATTTTTTAATTTAAGAGCTTTCTGTCTGGATCCAGTTTTCCAGTGAAATTGGTTACAAAAGGACTTTACCATTTTACATATAGAAGATGTTATTGATGTCACTTGCAAAGTATTTTAAATATCCGTCATAACTCAAATATTATTGTATCCTTATTATTCATGGTTTTCAGAATGAACATGTTATTTAATAATCCGTGCAGACTGTCTTAGTTAAACTGTCCCTTCTGAACTGCTGTATATTTTGAACCTTTAAATATTTATTTAACTCCATCTTTGCTTTAGGTTTATGTGCGGTTAAGGCCATTCTTCAGAGAATTTCTGGAACGTATGTCTCAGATTTATGAGGTAACGATACTTAGATATCTCCCTTAAAGTTCTTCTTGTATTATGTATATTTACACATATTTATATCTTGAAAAATAATTATTTTTTTCTTTAATTTATAGATCATTCTTTTTACTGCTTCTAAGAAGGTATATGCAGACAAGTTATTGAACATACTTGACCCTAAAAAGCAACTGGTCAGGTAAACTTGATTAAAAACTATTGGAACTATCTAGATTTAGGTTAAGCAGTTTATATTTCATATTAGATCTGGAGATATTCCTCTTACCTTTTTAAAAAGGTCCTTCCATGGAGATTCACTACAATGGTATTCACCTTGTCAGTGCCCACCTCCTTCAGTTAACATTTGTAAAAATAATCCCTTAGGCAGATCCAGACAAGCGTGGGTGTTTGTTTCTCCAGCACACCTTGAGCACCTGCTGCGTGTCCTCAGGGAACGTGCGTGCCACAAGCGCTCGGACGTGCTGGGTGGGGTAGGGGGCTGGGGCCAGCAAGGTAGCCGCACGGGGAATGCCTGGATGTGCGGTGTGTGGCACTGCAGACCCATCTCTGGTGCCACATACCGCATGGCCGTGCTTGGCTGGATGCGGCCCTAGATTTGTTTAGGAAACATAAACAGATGCTTTTAGATGCATGTGCCTATTGTTTTTAATCAACATTTGAATTTGTTACGATGAAAGTCTCTAAGAATCTTAATGTGCATACCGTGTGCAGGAATTAAAAATGTTGGTGCAATCTTTTCCACAAATCTGTGGGAGACGATGTGGTTACTCACTTTTAATGACTTACATAATCTTTCAGTGAATTAATGGGAGAGAAACACCATTTTAAACAACTTTTCTGGCATGTATTTTTGTCAAACTAATAGGAGTATTTGCTCATCCTCATAGAGAAGAGACCTTAAACTCTGCAAGGAACAGTGCCGTACTGTCAAGGCAGAGGAAAGCTGACAGCATAGACCAGAATTGCCAAGTTAGGAATGCACAATTGTGTGAATATATCTATTGGTGTCTGTTGTAAATGCAGATGCAGGAGATGTGTGCACAAAAAGATACTTGCATGTATACAAAACAAGAATAATAATGCACTCCTAACATTGGTCTTCTCTAGCTCAAATATTTATGAGTCAGGAGCATAATTTTAAGTTTTGTTTGTGGAACAGGGTATATATAATGAAATGGCTGGTGCAGCCAGACTGTATTCTACGAGCCTGTGAGTGGATTCATGTGATACATGAATTCACTTATGATTCGTGTGCCACCAAAAAGCTGATATGAAGGCATGATTTGTTTTGCTGTTATCCTAAAGATAAACTTATTGGACACTCCACACACATGACTCAGAATCTAAATATAAAATCATTTGTCACTGAGCCATTCGTTTATTTTCCTCCAGAGCAACAGCAAAAACTCTGCCCCTTTGTGAAATGAAACATTTAAACAATTTCACAATTAAGCATGCAGCTTTTAAAAATGTTTACTTAAGAATCAATTTCTTACGTCCTTTGAAACACCCTCGGAGTATTTGCATCTTCATAAGAACATTTACAACTCAGATCGGTTTTGATTGTAACATCATTTTAGCGTGATTTCTGTTGGAAAAATTAATTCATGCTGTAGGTGACATGCTAATGAAGCTTTGGTTGTATTTTAATATTGTTTTAATCAAACTGAATAATTTTATTCTATCCAATGTTTCTTCTTCTTATATGCTCTCTCTATAATATATGGAAGGGAAGCAGGTTAATTGGAAAAAAGGCAGCTGATGGGATAATTTGGCCTTATGGCTTTTTTCTGAAGCTGTAATATGTAAAATAGATTAATTGGCAATTCAGGTAACATCCATTTAACATTCCTTCTGTTCTGGCTTGTATGGGCTAGGGAAGCGGCGTGCCGTGCTGGCTAGAGCACAGAACCAGGAGCTGCCAGTGAGAGCTAACGGCGGACTTTGGGAAGTCACTGAGCTCCATTTGTGCCTCTGTGAACCCAGGCAGAAAAGTAGTAAAAAGTAGGAGCCTCCTGACAACCAGATGCTGCATCTGAGCATAGCTTTCCTAGCTATGGGAGAATAATTGTTTTGACCCCTTTTTAACGTTTTAAGCATTACATTCTCAGATAAACACATTCAGGTATTACTACGACTCCAACAGAAAGTTTTGTAAGATTGGCCTAACTGCTAGGTATTTTGATAGCATAAAAATAGACAAAATGGGCAGTTTTAAAGGAAACCTAAGTGTGCAAGAAGGAAAAATTAAGACTTTTTTGATTTGCACAACACTGAACAAAATTTGCTTTTCTCTGTGCAAAGTATTATTTTAAAACTTTACAAATTTTTTTTTCCCCTTTAACGTAGGCATCGACTTTTCCGTGAGCATTGTGTTTGTGTACAAGGAAACTACATAAAGGATTTAAATATTCTTGGTAGAGATCTTTCAAAAACTATCATAATAGACAATTCACCACAAGCCTTTGCCTATCAGGTAAGCTTTTTGCAGTAGCCAAGCCTTTTATATTTGGGAAAAGTCTTCTCTGAAGAAACAGATGATCAGATTAATAAAACCTGCTAATTTAACTTGTAAATTAAGAAAACAGTAGGTATAAACATGTGCCTAATGCCCTGGTACTATTTGCTACATTGTGAATGTTTTTCTAGCTTTTCTTAATCATTTAGTTCCAGAAAATCATAGAAATTTCAGTCTGTTAATCTGTCCTGGGCTGAATTCACAAAATACATCTTTCAGCATTAGTAGAATGGTTTTGAACAAACCTTCAGCTGACATGAGATGCATCATTTTCAAATGCTTATAGTAGAGATGTTCAGGTTATTCCCCAGGATTTCAGGATGATATTTGGTGCCTGGACTAATCGCACAGAATATTACCGTTACATAGATGTGGAGATGTGCAGGCCTCAATCTCTGACATCCTGTCTGTAATACAAGATATAACTGGTGTTGGCAGCCAATCTCTCTCAACTCTTTCCAGCACTAATTCAAAAGCTAGTGATGACAGTTTTGTCCTGCTTGTGTTTTTACCCTTAATTCAGGGGACCTACCGCTGACAGCTGATGTCAGTAGGATTCAGTTTCACGGAGTAAGTGGGATTTACAAATCAAGGTCCTGATTCAGCTTATCCTGATAGACATCTGTGGAAGGAAAGAAATTTCACAGATTTCAAAAGGGATTGGATCTGGACTCCTAATAAATGCATGACTCTGCTGTCCAAGAGAAGCCCTGGATTTCATGTGTCTGGTCCGGTGGTAGCATTCTTGTTTGCCACACAGGAGACTTGGGTTCAGTTCCTGGACACGGATGTTTTCCCTGCCTCAGGCAGGGCGTTGGACTAGATGACCTCTGGAGCTCCCTCCAGCTCTGTGACTCCGATAACTCAGTCCTCTATGATGACTTGAGTATCTGGTTCAAGTAGCAACACTCAGGTGCGCAGCTAGAAACTGCCGTCTAGGCGCACAAAGGGGATTGAATTCCCCCTCAGGCACCCGGGAAATCTGTAGGCACCTCTGCTTTGGCCAGAGAAGTTACTTAAGCACCTGAAGTCCCAGTACTGTGCGTGCCCAGACTACTGCTTGGCTGAACTGAGTGTTTCACTGTGTATCTGATATCTCTAGGATTCAGTGTGCATCTCTGCACTGAAGTCTGCTGTGTGGCCTGATCTAGTTAGCACGCTTAGGGAGCACCTCTCGCACACCAGCAGTATGGAGTTCTGCCACTAGTATAGCAGCTGTGCTTTGTGGTTTCAGAAATATGGCATCCCCCTGTTACCTAACTGTCTCCTGGGTACAGTACTTACCCAGGAAGGTGGGAGATCTGGTTCCTAGGCCCGATTCTGCCTGAGGATGAATCTAGATCTCCTAGAAAAGTGCCCTAAGCACCAAGCTATAGGAGAGGCTGAGTGCATTCATCACCTGTCCTGTGGATCTATACCCCTGTGCCTAAAGAAGGAAAGGTTCCTGGGATAGGAAAGTGAACACACAAGGAAGCATGACTTCCCAACTCAGTGATTATTTGAGAGCTTTGGGTTAGAGCCTGTGCTGCCAGTATTGTTGGCATATTTTTATCTGGTGACTAGTAATGCAAAATGCAAAAATAATCCCCACACCCTGCATAGAGGACTCAGGCACTCAACTGTCCCACGTCCAAGTGCCCTTTTAGATCTGGGCACAACTACAGATTCATTTCCTTCATAGTTTATCTTTTAACCCAACCTTACCTAGCCACAGTATGAGAAGTAGTGTGATTGGATCCTAGATATTGTGAATTAAAAGGATAGTTGTTGCTCTTTAGACTAGTCTGTTTGGTTTTGAATAATATTTATTCAATTTGATTCAAATTCAGTAAGCAATTGCCAAAATACAGATTTTTATCACATTTGTATCTCATTCATGGAAGTGGAAAAGGAGAGTAGTGGTTAGACTCAGGGTTGCTGCAGTTCGCAGTGGTTTTAGGAAGGTGCAGTGTTTGGACATAGATTTTCCTGAATACTTCTGCGCCTTTCAGTCCAGCAGAATTAATTGTAGATTTTGACTAGCCTTCCGTTTACACTAGAACCAAATGATTTGCAAGTAGATTTTAAAATACATTTTAGAGTAAGCGTACCATATTTTCTTACGTACAACACGCATCCTTCCCCCAAAAACCAGCTGCTGGAAATGAGCATGCATTGGATGTGGGAAACGCAGTAAGAGCAGATTTCATAGTTTCTAGGGTCGGAAGGGACCTGAACAGATCATCTAGTCCGACCCCCTGCCATGGCAGAAAAGAGTACTGGGGTCAAACGACCCCAGCAAG
>NW_017728911.1:41009818-41014721 GCF_001723895.1 Crocodylus porosus | reverse complement strand
AACCTGTAGGTATGGTGCCGGTTGTTCCTCCCCAGGTGCAGCACCTTGCACTTGTTCGTGTTGAAACCCATCCTGTTCTCATCCGCCCACCCCTGTAACCTGTCTAGGTCTGACTGCAGCCTATTCCTCCCTTCTGGCGTGCCCACATTCCCCCACATCTTGGTGTCATCAGAAAATTTGAACAGGGTGCTATTTATCCCTCGTCCAAGTCACTGATGAAGATGTTGAATGAACAGTGCGGGCCCGAGGACCGAGCCCTGGGGGACCCCACTGCCCACGTCCCTCCAGGTCGAAAATGACCCATCCACCACCACTCTCTGGGTGTCGCCAGTTGGCGACATGTCTGATTGTGTGGGTGTCGACACCACAGCCCCCAGTTTCTTAATAAGAACAGGATGAGACACAGTGTAGAAGGCCTTCTGAAAGTCCAGGAAGACGATGTCCACTGCTACCCCTGCATCTAAGGATTTGGTGATCTGGCCACCAGGTTGGTCTGACAGGACCTGCCCCTAATGAACCCGTGTTGGTTGCCCCTAAGCATGATCTCCCCCGCTGGCCCTTCATGGACATGCGCCAGAATAATTCTCTCAAAAAGCTTGCCCAGGATCAAGGTAAAACTAACTGGCCTGGTTCTCCCACTTACTGGTGAAACTGGAAGTAAAATCTGTGGCAGTCCCCAGGGAGCAGAACAAGGAGGATCTGCTTCGTGCCTGCTGCTAGTCACTTAGGTCCCACAAGGTGAGAGCTTGTATTTTTCATTGTGCCCTTTGAAAAGCAGGTATGGCAGGGCATGCTGTCCTGCACGTTAGAGAGCACAGTGCTCAGTGATAGGCTCTGCTTTGCATAAAGAGTGCCAGAGCTCCAGTCATCTTTTTCAAGAAATTAAACGATTAAAATGAACAACATATCTGTAATTTTACTTTAGCTTTCAAATGGAATTCCTATAGAGAGCTGGTTCATGGATAAAAATGACAATGAACTCCTAAAATTGATTCCTTTTCTGGAGAAACTTGTAGAGCTGGTGAGTATTTCATTTATTCACCTTTTTTCAAATGCATTCTAGGTAACATTTTCACAAGTGCCTAAGTGATTTAAGATGCCAACTCACCGGGATGCTAACTCACTTAGGCTCTCATACCAGTTCTGTCACTGACTGTCTGCGGAGCCTGTCCGTGACTGTCTCCTCTTCTGTGCAATGGGGATAAGTTACCTCACAGATTTGTGGCGAAAGTTAATTAATGTCAGACTCAAAATATAAATCCCTGTGTAAGTGTTACTATTTTATACTACCCCTTTTTGCATATTGGCCACTTACAGTCTGAATGGTAACTTGAGCTCATTGTGTTAAAACTTGTTGTTTTATTTTCCTCTCCAGAATGAAGATGTTCGACCTCACATCAGAGACAGATTTCGCTTGCATGACTTGCTACCCCCAGACTAAAGCCTTTTGTCAAGTTGCTGAAGGGGGAGAAAATGCAGGACCCTTTTGGACTAAAACAAAAAACATTGCCATTACTGTTGAAATTTTGCATTTTTGTACCCCGTCTTGCTTTTCTTATCTTTGGTGCCCAACAGTAATCAAGGGTTACAGAAAGAGACTTTATATATCTGAGGTCGAATACATAACAGTACAATACAGTAGGTAGGCTAGAACAGAAAAGTCTTTAGAACTAGTGCGACTCCAACAAAATTTTTTTTATGTACAGGACATCTGCAGTTTATAAAGAATTCTGTTTCTGCCACCAGCAGTTTGACCTGTAGAAACACAGGATTTTATGATATAACAGAGATTGAAAATGGACTCTAATTTTCTCTCTGTTTGGTGCTCTAAGTGGGTTTGTAGCCACTTTTCTGTTACTTTAAGATTCTCATTTCAACAGGAATGGCCAGTAAAAGTTGTTTTATTTTCCTGTTAAGGTTTATAACCTTTTTACATTTTTGACCTGTATTAGATTTAGCATTTCATTATGCATTCCTTTTAGTTGAGGCGCTTCATAGTTTTTTCTGGAAATAGCCAAATTTTATTAGTTTTTTTTATTATCCAGTTGAATGGCGGTTTCCCTGCTTTGTCTGCCTGCACACTGTATATTTGTTTAAAAATATTCTCTAGTTTTAGTCCATGTAAGTTTCATTTAGAAAAACCTGCATTTATATTTTGTTTCTGTAATATTCTACTGTAGTTGAAATCTTTTCAAAAATCAAGAGACTGGCTAGATAAGAAAAAATATAAAAATTACTAATATTCAGAATATTTAAACCATTGTGATGGCATGGCTCTGGAAAGACAATACCTTGCAGTGGCACACACAGCTGATGGACAAGGAATACCTCAGACCATACTGTGCATGCAAATCTTGAAGGAGAATTGGTTTGGTCATCTGCTGGGTTTGATGCAGTTTCAAATACCGCTGCCTTCACTTTCCTCCAGGAATGAAGTATTCTGCACAGTTGCTCAGTATTTTAAGATGTTTTGCATGGGCTGACGGTGCCTCTGTTACACTGCTCGTTACAATCAGTTTCAAACTCTGTGTAGCAGCGTAGGTACCCGACAGTAACTATGCACGATCCTGTGGTACAGCATACTCCCATGCCACCCATGCAGTTCATATGCTATCATAGTGGTTTTCTATGCTATATAGAAATAGTCTTCAAGCCTTGGTTCTCTAATGCAGCTACCGCAAGAGGTTGATATTTTTATAATGGTGTGTAATCTCCTTTTCAGGAGGCTTTTTATGGAAGGTATAATTTGTAAAAGTTAGGATGCTTTGCCTCTCGACTGCATTAACATGCCACAGGCTCGGACTGTTTTTGTGTAAAAGATGTCACAGAACGGCACTTTTTCTAAAGAGAAGTTTGATATTTTGTATGCTTGTTAAGAAAGTACAGTATTGGAAATTAAAGGTGGACAACTGATAATTGAGAAGTATGTCAATTAATTTTTTATGTATATTACCTGTTTACTTGTACAATTTTATTGTACAAATTACATGCAGCTTCATTTTCAAATGAGTCCTTAAAATAAGGAAAAATCTTTTTAGGAAAACATTTAATTTTTGTATTTTTGATTTTAAAAGGCATGAGTTATGTCAACTTTTTCCAGTGTATTAATGAAGATTTTAACTTTTCATCAGGTTGAGTGTTTTCTTACTATATTATCTGTTGTGTATGTAGCTAGCACATTGTGTCACTGAACTGTTAAAAAATAGCATGTAGAGCAAGCCTGTTTCGTGGAAAATCCTTATTCATTAAAAAAAATCATCATGGCAGATTTTCTGCAAAAAAGTGAAAGCATTTGCAATTCAGAATACTGATTTTTTTTGTATTTAAAGAAAGGTATTTTGCTTGCAGGAAAGAAATACTACAGATTCATTTTAATGAGAATCTTTTAAATGTATTTATCTTTAGGGCATCTGGGCATCTTTACGCTGTTTGTCTTATGTCTTTATTGAAATAAAATGTACATAACATTACCTTTATATATGCTTTTGCGCAGACGTGTGAGCGCTGTAACCATCCCTGTTCCCTCCTGTTTTTTGTTAATGGGATCTGAAAATATTTATATATTTGAAAATGGCAAGCTTGTACTTGAGTTGCTATGAGGTTATCCAACAATTTTTAAATTAATTTTTTAAAATCTCGAACACAAATTAAGAGAGATTTTTTTAATGTAGTTTAACAATGAATCCCTGTTTAGAGTGGAATTTCTTCCAAATTGCTATAAATAATATATTGTAAAATATAAGGATTTTTTTTAATTCACTGCTGAATCTAACATAATGGAACTAGTTTGAATAAATAATTCATGGACATTCTCTATGATTCAAGATGGTGGCAAATGATTGCCATCTATTCGAATAGTTTCCCTAAGTGTTTGCATTCTAATTTATGACGTTTTTGAGTAAAACCATTACAAAATTGTTCTTTTTATTTAAGCCAAAGCATGCATTGCATTTTACAGACCTATCTGTGATTTCATATCACTGAGGAAAATTAGAATGTGATATTTTACAGTCTGGCTTCTAGTAAACGTAGGGAAAATGGGTGATTTAGTACTACCTAGATGCACAACAAAAATAATCTATACAGACTGCTCTGTAATACATATTAAATATTGATATTTTACTGTGCTGCGTCTGATCTTTATAATTTTGATTGTTTTTTGCAGAGAGAATTACATTTTTTAATTTGTTTATAATGTCAAATATTTCTTTTCTAAATAATCTTTTATCTAGTCAGACTTTTTTGTTTCTTGTTTTTTATTTTACTGGATTCAAGGGGTGGAATAACAAGGCTTAAGTGCTACTCTGAATCGAGACTGCTGTCATACCTAGTTAATAGGTTTGACCCAGGATGTCAAATTTATCCAGGCCCCCACCCAGATCTGGACCGCAGGGCTGCTTATGACCCAGATGCACATTCAGCCCATGGACCATGTGTATGACACCTGTGGCTAGGCCAGTCATTTATTCTATGACAACCAAAAGTGACAGTGACACCAAGGGGCAGGGGGACGTTCAGTTTGGGACCTCTTAATATTACCTCAGTGTTAAATTAACTTTACAGCTGTATCACTTACTCAAATTAAAAATGTTTAGATAATCTTTATGCACATTACACATGTAGACCCAGTATGGGTTGGGGGCTGACTGGCTGGGCAGCAGCTCTGCAGAAAAGGACCTGGGGGGTGACAGCGGGCAATAAGCTGAATATGACTCAGCAGTGTGCCCTGGTTGCCACAAAGGCTATCAGCATCCTGGGTGCATTGGTCAGAGCGTTGCCAGTAGATCAAGGACTGTGATTCTTCCCCTCTATTCTGCACTGGGGAGGCCACATCTGGAGTCCTGTGTCCAGCTGTGGGCCCCCATTACAGAAAGGATGTGGACACATTGGAGAGAGTCCAGCG
>NW_017728911.1:41000617-41009718 GCF_001723895.1 Crocodylus porosus | reverse complement strand
AAGACTCAGGGGGATTGACTAGCAGCCTTCAGCTCCCTGCGGCAGGGCTGCAAAGAGGACGGAGCTGGGCTGGTCTCAGTGGTGGCAGACGACAGGACAAGGAGCAATGGGCTCAAGCTGCAGCAAGGGAAGTCGAGGTTGGATATTAGGAAGACCTCTCATGAGGGTAGTAAAGCACTGGAACGAGTTACCTAGGGAAGTGATGGAGTCTCCACCCTTGGAGATTTTTAAAACCCTGGTAGAGAAAGCTTTGGCTGGGATGTAGTTGGGGCTGGTCTTGTTCAGAACGGGTTGGACTAGATATGACCTCCTGAGGTCCCTTCAGCCCTTGTTTTCTCTGATTCTAGTTCCAAAGTAAAATCTTGGTGATTTCATTTGAAGTTTTGAATTAAATTTATAGTAGTAACAGTAGTTTATTTACAGCTTTCACTAAAGCATTATGGTAAAATAAACAATATTTAACGCTTACACGTTTTAGTGAAAGCATAAAATAAGATGATCCATTCTACCAGCCTACACCAAAATTAAAACAGCATGGTACATGATGATGGTGATACAAAAAATAAACTGAAGCAGTGGAAAAGCCAGCAGAGTTCCTATTTGATTTTGGCCCTTATTCTTCGTGCAAGTCTTGCAAATACATCTAAGGAGTATAGGACAGGCTACTAACTACTTGAATTGGATTTGTAATCCTTTTACATACTTTATACATGTTCTATTCTAGGTATGATTGTTCTTGCTTGCAACAGCAGAACTGGGAAGAATTTTTATAGCTGGAAATACATCACATACTTTTTGAATAATGCTTATACAGAAGGGTACCTGCCTTGCTTTTAATCTTTTGTTGGCAGTTTGCATTCAGTGCTTTCACCTTGTAGCTACAAGGAACAGGTACTCAAGCACTTCTGAAGGTCTGAATTCATGCAAACTGTGATCAGAGATCCGCCAAAGACATGATCCTATCACAGTCCTATACCGTCAACCAAACATGCTAAGGACGCGCACTTCTTGGAGTCTGCAAGTTGGCAAAGCTCTAAGTAAGTGACTAAATGCTGAAACATCAAATTTGTTTGGGATCTGACAAACATGCCCAAAGAAAGCATTGCTACCGTGGTCAGTCTGCATCCATGTCGCTTTATTTTTCATTCTGGTCCCAGCCTTCCTTGTAGCTTTGTATTGCTAATCACACTCTTTTACTGTTCTTTCTCTAAGCCCTTTTTATTTTGGTGAACTCCATTTGGTTACTGTAATTGCTCAGTTCCCCACAGGCACAGGCATGGAGCGGGAGCCAATGGGGGTGTGCACTGTGAGGGCAGCAACAGGGCTGAGGGGATGGGGAAGCTCTCAGTCTGCAGCCTGGCACTGTGGGGACAGAGAGCTCCCCCCATCACTTCAGCAAGGGGAGATGCTTCTCAGCCACAGGGCATCGCCCCAAGTCAGTGCTACTGAGTCAAGCTGTGATCCCAAGCTCCACGTGACCGGAAGCTGTCTCCCACTCTGGGACAACTCCCCAGAGCCCAGGCCTGACCCCTGGGGCTAGCACCAGGGGAACCTGGAGCTCCCCCTGGTTGCTGTAGGAGGGCAGAGAAGAGCAGGAGCAGACCATTGGGAGTAAATTTGCTCTTGATGTGGGTGCACATGTTCCTGGGTACAGTTTAACTTTATAGTGCATTAATTGCACATGTAGATGCGCCCAGTGTAATGTAACTTTAAGAACTTAAAGATTACAGTAGTCCTGGCATGGGGCAGTACACTGCTCTGTTTCATCCCTCCATTCATGCAAAGCATTCCTACATCCAGTCAACAGTGGATCTTGCCTTCCGGCCTCCGGGTAGGATAGAGCCATCTGGCTTCCCTGCAGCCAGGTTAGGTGATGTGGTTGTAGCACACTTATGCCTTGGTGATCTGTGCTGCTGCAGCTCCTCTGGCCTGTATCTGAGGACTGGGCCTAATAGTGAGGAGGCGCACCCTTCACTTTGTGCCATATTCCTTGTGAGTAAATGGGGCACCGTCTGGTAATCCCTGTTATAGAAGTTGGTCCTTGTTTAACTAGTAATGGGTTTTTTCATATAATGTTATTTTCCAAATTATTGTAATACAAAATAGTTGATCAAACTCTCGTACGTAATGAGATGGAAGCCAAACACTAACACTCCTGCTACCAATTAAAAGACAAGTGACTAGCTATTTGTTGTTTTCCTGTATCTGTTCAGAGTGACACGGTGTGCTCCTGCATTCCCATCATGCCTCTAATTATAACTAAGACTTTGAAAGCTGTATTATTTGCCTAGTGCAGAGATTGCGTATATGTTTGTAGCAGAGGGGAGAGTCATCCACCTATTCTAAAATCAGTGCTGGGTATATGAAAACAATCACCCCCTTAACAATTCTTCAGCTAATTAACAAAGACAAGCTCAGAGGTGGATTATCGAAGGAGCTTTGGATCTTGACCCCATGCTCAACTAGGCTCCAAACAGTAAGGGAAGCAGAGGAGCAGCAAGCTGATTGCTCTTGGCCAACTACCTTCCAGGCTGGCTCCATTTCCTGCAGTAGAAGACGACAGACAAATATCTGTCTGGAGGAGAAGAATGTCAAAGCTTATTTATTTATTCAGAGGGAGGAGGATCATTTTTATACATTAGGTCTTTTATCTTAATCCATCTGACCATACAGTATTAGGAGAATCACTTGTATGGCACCATACGTTTGAATGATGTTTTATCACCTAGATATAAAACGTGGAACTTATAAAGCAAAGAAAAGATGCATGGCAAACAATTTCTTCCTTAACAAGGAATAATTGGAAGTCCAACCATTCTAGCTTACCTGGAAGAAGTGACACGGATCCCCTCTAGGTTTGCCCAAGAGCAAAAAATGCATCATTCCACTTGCTTCTGATATTGACATTTTTTTTTACAAAACTATATACGAGTCAGCATGTCTGATGGCAAACAGCTGGGTGCGCCACTGTGTACTGTATTACCAGTTATCTCTAGGGTGGAGGGGGTTTCTAGCATTAATAGCCATCTTTTTTTGGTGTTGAGGCAATGTGGATGGTGGAGATTTCTAGCTCTGGTCCACTGTTAAAGTCCATTGGTGTTTAGTAATCTGAATGATGCCACGCAAGCAGTCTTCGTCTTGTTGGGTCCTATGGCACCTGTCCTGTGGTACAGAAGGGAACTGAGCACGGCACACAAAGTCTGCTGAAAGAGAAGTGATGCTCACAACTGCCGCGTGGCTTCTACATACACTGCCCATCTGAAACATCACACGCCCTGTATTAAATACGGATATGTTTAACTGTTGTATCAGGGTTTTTAGTCTGTAGTAATTTTTCCAACTGATGCTGAACAGTCAAAGCATTTCCTGGGTCTTCTTCCTGCAGAAGCCATTTTCTTCCAAGTATGCATTTCAAGTCACTTTTCAGGCTCTAAGGATCAGAGGACAAGAAGTCTGGCATGCAGTTTTATTTTAAGATGAGGTAATCTTGGAGAGCAAATAAGAAAAAACAAACATTTGCTTTACCTGTTGAAATGGGGAAAGCTGGTCCCTGTAAATACACTGTGCACTGGAACACATTTATCTTTTATCAAACTGCCATGGGAAGGTTATGTAAGCTGTTCTGATTGTTCTAGTTTTCCAAACCAGTTTCAAATTAGGAAAGCATTAGTTCAACCTGAGAAATAGTTGGGTCTACCAGACAGATTCAGTCTGTGCACCTTAGTTGCCTTTTCTGTAAGACAGGAATAACACTTAATTTTTCAAAATCAATTCGAAGCCCTTGGATGACATGTACTATATAAGTATTCATATTTTTCTAATAATTTCCCTCTGTATTTCATGGTGCTAAAATAAAACATGAGTATAGGTTAGGAGATGTCCTGGCCAGCCCAACGGCTGAAAGGGACCTTGGGGTTATGGTTAATCACAAGATGAACGCAAGCCACCAGTGCGACACTGTAGTGAATAGCACACAAGGATGCATTAGTTGATGCATCATGAGCAGGGCTAAAGAAGTGATACTTCCTCTCTGCTCAGCACTGGTGAGAGCCCAGCTGGAGTCCTGTGTCCAGCTCTGGGTGCTGCACTTCAGAAACAACGTGGAGAACCTTAAAAGGGTCCAGAGAAGGGCCACAAGAACCGTTAAGGGCCTGGAGGACAAACCTTATGAGGAAAGACTAAGGGATCTGGGACCATCCGGCCTGAGGAGAAGACCGGGGGGAGACTTGGTGGCCATCTCTAAGTAAGCAAGGGGTGAATATCAGGAGCTGGGCGAAAGCCTGTTCACTAGGGCACCCCCAAGGGAAGACAAGGAACAATGGCCATAAATTGTTAGAGCATGGTTTTAGGTTGGAGGCAAGGAAGAACTTCTTTATGATAAGGGTGACCTGAATCTGGACTAGACTTCCCAAGGAGATGGTGCAGTGCCCAACCTTAGAAGTCTTCAAGAGGACACTGGACAGACACCTTGCCGGGATTATTTGACCTCAGCAGTACTCCTGCCCAGAGCAGGGGGGTTGGACTCAATCTTTCAAAGTCCTTCCAGCCCTGCATTTCAATGATTCTATGTGGTCTCATACAGCTAACACCAGATAAAGCTTATGGCAGTGTATTTAAACTTGGTGGTGGCATAATTTAGTTTACATTGTACTTTTACTTCTCTTCCAGAGTACATAAACAGGCAACAGAAGAACATATGTATATTGACATCTTTTTTTCCTCCAGCTAATCAATCAGATCTTCACAGGATCCGCCAGTTGTTAAATAGAAGAATGATGGTTATCTCTGATTTTTTATTTATTTATTTATTTATTTTTTTTACTTCAAAGGAAGAAGAGATTTTCTAGGTCTTCATTGTGTAAGAATTTTTGGTTATTTTTCATTCAATCTCTTGCTTCAAGTGATGCCAGGGAGGAAGCAGTAGTAAAACCATACATTTTTCTTCTTTAAAGCGCTATCAAAGAGCCATTATCTTTTCAAAAGCCTGGCAAGGAAAGTGAGGGCAAACATGATGTTTTCCTACACTCACACAACTATATTCAAGGAGAATCAGCCCCTTTAATGCAGCATTTATTTAAATGGCAGCCATGGGTTCAGTGCTATGTAGCTGGTGCTTTAGGTCAGTGTTTGGCCTCTACTGGGCAGGAATTCAGGCCATACAGGTATAAGGGTTCCTTTAGTCCTTAAAGTTGGTTTAGAGCAGGGCTGTTGATTTGAAGAGAAGCTTGAGAGAGTCCAGAGAAGAGCCATGTGCATGATTAGAGGTCAGGAAAACAGACCTTACGACAACAGGCTGACAGCCACGGAGCTCTTTAGCTTGGAAAAGCGTAGGCTCAGGGGTGATCTGGTGGCCACCTATAAGTTTATCGGGGTGACCACCAGGATCTGGGGGAACGTCTGCTCACCAGAGCGCCCCAGGGGATGACGAGGTTGAACAGTCATAAACTACTACAAGACCATTTTAGGCTGGACATAAGGAAGAACTTCTTTACTGTCCGAGCCCCCAAGGTCTGGAACGGCCTGCCATCGGAGGTGGTTCAAGCACCTACATTGAACACCTTTAAGAGAAAATTGGATGCTTATCTTGCTGGGATCCTACAACCCCAGCTGACTTCCTGCCCTTTGGGTGGGGGCTGGACTCGATGATCTTCTGAGGTCCCATGTCTATGAATCTATGAATCTCATGGGGCTCCTGGGGGAGCCAAGATTTTAGTAGTGGAGCAAGTAGCAGCAGTAGCTAAACCCCATGGCTCCAGAGCCAACATCTGCTTAGGGAGTATGTGGGTTAATACTTCATTAGCTCACCCCGCTGCTGAAATCCCAGGTAAGGATCTCTGTTGGGGACTTGCTTCAGCAGTCACAGGGCAAGCAGCATTAACCCATTCAACTCCCTAACTCAACATAGTGCCTCAGGCAGCTGCAGGCACTAATATCACTGCCACTGGAAGCGGGTCTGATCCAGCCCCAAGGATCTCTGTGGTCCTGATCTGTCCTGTGGGACCAAGTAAATGTGACCCCCACCCCGGTCTAGGGTCTGCATGGAGATGCTCCGAACCTTTCAGCACTGCATGTGATAGAGGGATAGTGCCTGTAACTATGCAGGCAACGTGAATATTTGAGGGATCCGAGTAACAGCAGGACACACTGAGACTAGGAAATAGCCATAGTAGGGGGGTGGGGAGGGGTTTGTCTCTCTCAGAAGCCCTGGGTGTTGGCTGCAGCCAAGACTGGGAAGTTTGACAGAGGTGTGCTGATGCTTCTGCTGAGACAATCCACTAAAGTCAATCCACTAAAACTGGAGAAGATGTTTAGTGGGCATACTTAAATCGCTTCAACCTTGACCTCATCAATTAGCCTAATTCAGCAGTTTACTTACAGAAGCTACATTTATTTGAGGGATAAACTGGCGCATCATACCTACGCACCAGTTTAAATGTATTGATTTAGATTATTGATTGATTAGATTAGGGACTTAAAAGCAGTAAGTAATTTGAAAAAAAAAAAAAAGGAAGATGATTTTCAACTGGTTCACAGGAAATCAATATAAGATTTACACATGAATTAAGCAAACAGAACTGAAGGCTTACAATTTTCACCAAGCAATGTTACTTGTATAAACTAATGCTCAGTTAATTCCTGCTCTAATAAATACAAGTATTTCTTTCTCGGAAAAGCAAAGTCTGTCTGTTTATATCTTTTATTGGACCAACTATATAGACAGAAGAGAGATTAGACAAGCTTCTCTGCACAGAATACCCTCTCTTGGGTCTGGGAAAGAAGCAGACCTGAGAAATCTCTTGGGGTGTCAGCACTATAAACTATATTGAGACAATGGGCAGATTTCAGATGTGGAGTATTACTGGCAGCCATCAGCAATTTCCTTCATTCAGAGAAGTGAATGAAGCTCCCGAGTCAGCTACCCAGATGCAAGGATCTCTATCTGTCCTCACCCTCCTCACTCACCATTTCTCTTTTCTGGCTTCTTTGTTTTTCACCAATTAATATTCCTTGAAGTTTTGGAACTCATGATGGGGGGGTTCAAAAGTTGCGTCAAATACTGGTATAAGACCTGACAGATATCCACTTAAAGGCGCGATGGGATCTCACTTCCAATCCCAACAGTCATGCCTCCTGCTATGCTGATGGCACTATTGGGAATCAGAGTCCAATCATGCCATATTGCCAAGGGAGGGGGAGCACAGGATCATGATCCTAGGCCCTGTCTGTACTAGCAGGTTGGGTGCCTGACAATCTGATTATCTGCTGGATCCAGTGACCCTCGGGACCATTCGAACCCCACTGTGGTTCCTGGAGCCAGCTGATTGTCAGCAGACCAGGACTGCCCTACCAGGACAGTCCCAATCTGCAGTCAGCTGGCAGGGAAGTTTGAGATCCAGAGTGGTCCCTGCTGGCCGATGATCAGCGGATTAGGATGGCGCTGTGCTTTGAGCCCTGGGCTGTCCTGAGCTCCCATCCACTGTCAGGGACTGGGATTCAAGTCCTAGGCCACCCTTGCCAGCCAACGATCAGCTGATCAGGGCTGCTCTGGGGTTACCAGCCACAAAGATATTACACATTTTTTTTCAAGTAATATCTTTGTGGCTAGTTTGCGATTGTATAGCACCATCAATTCTGTGAATGTGTGGCCAATTGCTATTCCTGGTGCAATTCACACCTTAATCCTGCCACTAATACAATGTGTGCCAGAGGTGTAACTGTGCACAGTAAGGATTTAAATAGCACTACTATCCATCTCAGTTAAAAAAAAAACACACACACAAAACCCCCCTCAAAAAACCACACTTCTCACTGAAAACTGTAAACAAGTAAACACCAAAGCACAAAATAAGGCTTTAAGCTATCTCTGGCCACCACAGGCCACTATTTCTGCTTGCCAGAGCCAAGAGTTTAAGAGTAGCAAGCTGATTAAATCACTCCTTATTTCTTCCTCCATAAAAGCTCAGAATTTCCTTTCACTGTAATCCAGCATAAACAAACTGCAGCTGGTGCTAAGATTTGCAATGATACCAGTTCACATCTTTGCAAAAGCTGTCTGTCATCATCTTTGGGAAACTCAGAACAATTTAGGCAGCTGTAATTAAAAATGACAGTATGTATCCAGCATACTTGTCATATTGCGTGGCTCCCTTTATGTAAATATTTCCCGTCTTCATCACTGGTTATTAAATATGAACAAACAACTTTCTCTGTAAGGATCTTTCTGTTAGCACAGATATTATAATAGTATCATGCTATTATTTAAGGGATTACCAGAGATAAACTACTCAAATATTCTGAAAACAACATATTAAATCACTTTCTTGCTAGCGGCCACATAATCACTCTATGTAATTACTTATCTAACCAATTTCCAGCAGGACTGTAGATAAGCATTTCCAGCTGCAGCCAGCATGAAAGCCTCTGCATATTGCCTCCTAGATTGCTGTAAGGAGATATTGCAAGTATTGCTCCCTGCCTAGGGATCCGACTTATCAACTTTACAGTAAGCACAATCATTTCTGCCAGAGGCCTTTAGAGGTGAACAGGCTACTGTAAATACACCTTCCTATGAAACAATACAGCATTGCTTTAAGCCAAGTATTTTAATCTTTTCCACTACCACCTTTAAGTAGAATATACTTTCCACCAACATCTTCATCAGTATGTCGTTAGACCACAGTTTAGATAATTTAATAACACAGTCAGTATTCATATCAGGTTCTTTTGTGACAGCCTTGGAAACTGAAATCTCTGTTTATCCATATTATACACACCTAATAAACAGCAACTGGACAAAATTTCTCCATGCTGGTTTGCCAAATGCCCCCTGAAAGTACTTGAGCCTTCCCGAGTCTTCATTTGTGGTCTCTATTTGGAGACTGTCCATGGCAGTGCTTGATGGTGCTGGTCTGTCTGTCATGAACTGCACTGAGAAGGAAGCCAGCTGAGGGACCAGAACAGCCACCTCCCTGCTGGGCCCCGGGGGAGGCACACCTGAGCCACGGGTTAGCAAGGATTTAGTTAGGGAGCTTCTGGAGGGGTTGGACGTATTCAAGTCAGCCGGCCCGGATGATCTCCACCCTAGAGTTCTAAAGGAACTG
>NW_017728911.1:40996577-40999501 GCF_001723895.1 Crocodylus porosus | reverse complement strand
TTTCAGGCTGGACATAAGGAAGAATTTCTTTACTGTCCGAGCCCCCAAGGTCTGGAACAGCCTGCCATCGGAGGTGGTTCAAGCACCTACATGAACGCCTTCAAGAGTAAATTGGATGCTTATCTTGCCAGGATCCTATGACCCCAGCTGACTTCCTGCCCTTCGGGACTCGATGATCTTCAGAGGTCCCTTCCAGCCATAATGTCTATGAAATCTATGAAATATTTGCCCCTTAGTTGCTCTGTGCCTCACTGGGATGTTGGAAGATGACTACATTAGAGACCATGAGTCACTGAGATTCCATGAAAATTAGTACTTGAAAGAATTTCTAGGTGGATGAGCAATTTCCTTCTCTGCCCCTGCAAGGCTCTATCCTTTTCCCATCTTATTGACCATCTATAGGAAATCTCTGGGGAAACCTCAGTGGACAAGAGAGTCCAAACAATTAGTAATATTTAGCTCCTTACCTTACTCTACATGATATTCTCTACATGAAATGGAAGAAAAATCTCTCCCAAGGTCAACTGACACCAGGCAACTCTTATGTGATGGTGGCAGAAAGATGGATGGAAGCTCTTTGTGAATTTCTCTGCATCCAAGCTACCAGTAGTTTCTTTTTAAAATAGATTTCTAACCTCTTCAGGATTGAATGGCACAACAGTCCAAGTAGATCAGTTTGTGCAGTACTTCTCATTATTGCTCCCTTTGACAGGTCAATGGGTGGAAATACGTTATCAGCCTAACCCTGGTTATCTGTTAGGGTTCCACTTTTGCAATAAGCTATCAATATAACTGGAGCGCAAACCTCCTACCCATTCTTCTGTGAAAGAAACTGCCCTCTCCCCAGCCTAGCCTGTGAGAATAAGGGACATCCTGGGATAAAATATTCTCTTTCTTTTTCCCCTAATCCTTGCAGAGAAGGCCCAATCAAGTTGAGTGGATTATAAGCTTCTGATTTAATAAAGAAACCAGTCATTCGTTTGAAATATTCTGGAAAATGCAGAGTTCCCACTACAAATCTGTTAGTAACAGGAAAGCTAAGAGGCCTCTACACAAATATCCATGTGCAACTTTTGATCTGACATAAGGCCAGTCTCCCAGGGAAAAAACATAATGAATTTTTTTCCAGGAAAAAGTGCTATGAAAAACCTATGACTAATTGCTGAACTATCTAAAGCTATTTACAACTATTTAGACATCAGAAGAAGATTTAACAGCTTACTCAAACTCATAGCTTACTCAAAGCAAAAGCTGGCAAGAAGGAAAAAAAAAGGGACTGCCCTGCCCTTTACAATTTTGGGGGGGGAGGCATGAGAAACCCCACCAGACACACTGGCTAAAATAAATAAATAAATAATCAGCACTCCAGCTCAAGGGTTATGGTCACATCAGTGGGGAAACAAATTTAGACAAAACTTGAAGAATAATCCATTTTTTTCTGTTTCACAGGAAATTCTGTCAGTTCAGATTTTTCTTTCACACCCAATTCTAGCCATAGTTAAACTTGTCATCATTTCCCCCCACATTTGTTTGGTTTATTTTGAAACATTTAGATTTTTCAAATCAGCATTTTCTCACAGGACAGCTTCTGTCAAACTGTCAATCTGCTCTGTTCACAAAAATCACACAAATAAGCTCTGGCCAACCATTTCTTTCTACATTAGTTGTGATTTCATTAGATTGGAACTACTGTTTTTAAATGGTGCACAAATTTAATATGCCGACTTTAACTCATTTAAAGCAGAAAGGATATGCAACCTGGTCCTATGGTATGTGAAAATACCATGATAGGATATGGCCATATGGTGCGTTATACTCCCTGAAAAGATTCTAAAGTTATGATAAAGATTTGGTATGCTCATTACCCTGTATCTCATTTGTATCACCTGTGAAAGAAAGCATCAAGAAGTGTGTAAAGATGTATGCAGCATAAGGAGCAATTTCCATGAGTCATTCCATGCTCTGACAGTGTCTGGGGCAACCATTTGATTAGACTGTTTTGTGGAATGTTTCCAAGGTTTTCCAGATTAATAAGTCTTGGTTTCAGACTGGTTTTCTAGCCTCACACTGAGGTTAAAAGACGGCCCTGATGGGGTGCTTACACAGAGCTTGTCACAGAAAGCTATTTCCAACTTCAAAACCAAAGAAAGTGAAAACAGGTGGTCAATAATAGTGTCCTCTAGGAATCATTATTTTATAAGCCCCAGCAGGTACACTGTGATGAGCAGAAAAAAACCCCAACACTTAATTTCTTCATTATTTACTACTTTATTATAGGGACTAGTTGGCTATTGCCATTAGCCCTTGCCCCTAGGACATTTGATTCTGTTTAAAATTAAGCTAAAAATAACTCCTTGTCATTTCAACCTAATCAGGCTGCTTAAAATATATATAATCCCACACAAAAAAACCTCATCAAAACAACATTATTAAATATTGCAAAGGCAAGCACCTGTGTTGTGAAATGCCAGAATCAAGGCAAATGTATAGGTAGCCTTCTTTGTGCACATGCATTATAGAACAGTTTTTGAATACACAATCAAACACTATTTACCCCTCCCCCCCTCTACAGGATCCCTGGTCAGCCAGTACACATGGTGCATGGTGCTCAGTTGACATGCAACCATTCAATATTTTATTTTCTTCCTGTTCAGTAGATATCCAAAACTATTCAGACCTGGGTATGGAAGATGGAATTATTAGTGAATTTTCTATGGGATTCATCATCATAATATGAATACTTCATAAATATTAATGAAATTATTTTTACAACAGCCTGCAAGATGAAGATGCGTTACTTCACCCCATTTTACAGATGGAGAACTGATACCTTGAGATCTGAGGGGTAAAAGTAGCCACTAACTTTGGGTGCCCAGTTTAAGATATCTAGAACCAAATCTTTCAGAGCATATGGATTTCATAGA
>NW_017728911.1:40992324-40996367 GCF_001723895.1 Crocodylus porosus | reverse complement strand
AAAGAAATTCTTCCTTATGTCCAGCCTGAAATGGTATTGTAGTAGTTTGTGACCGTTCGACCTCGTCATCCCTTGGGGCGCTCTGGTACAAACATTCCTCCAGATCCTGGTGAACACCCCGATAAACTTATAGGTGGCCATCAGATCACCCCTGAGCCTGCGCTTTTCCAGGCTAAAGAGCCCCGTAGCTCTCGGCCTGTCGTCGTAAGATCTGTTTTCCTGACCCCTGATCCTGCGCGTGGCTCTTCTCTGGACTCTCTCAAGCTTCTCCACATCCTTTTTGAATTGTGGAGCCCAGAACTGGACGCAGTACTCCAGTTGTGGTCTCACCAAGGCTGAGTACAAGGGGAGAATGACAGCCTGGATTTTGCTTTGAATACACAATTATAGTGTAAAGCACAGCTCCAACTGGCTTCAGTTACAGGTATGACTGTTCAACCCTTCTGCAAATCAGACCCTAGGGTCTTTCAAGCAGGATACCAAGAAAATGAGGAACACATCATTAGTGATCACCCACTAAGTATTACTTAAGCAATCTGCCCATTGTGTAGCAACTGCCTTAACCATAAGACAGTCCCCTTCTCTGCCTACAGTGCACAGCCTCTTTCATTAGAGACTGAAGAGTCAAAGTTGCACAGACACTAATTCTGGCATTTCCTTACTTTTGACAGCTTGAAATTACAACCTTAATTTTATTTAATGTCATTTTATATAATTTCCAAGTTCAAAAAAGGAATAAAAAACAAAACAGAAACACAACTGTGACAATGTAACAGTGTAGCAATCTTTCCCTCCACAGCTCATTCTCCTGTCACTTGTGCTAACACAGTTAATATTAATAGAAAATTGTCATTTCCTAAGTTGACCAGCACTAGAATGGCAGTGGGTTTGGCAGACACTTTGCAGTTACTAACTGAAAGAAGGACCTTGGAGTGGGACATCAGGCAGCCATAGATATAGGCATACCTGTTAGGACTGCCAATCATAACATCCTGAAACTGCATATGATATTTTCCTCAAATAACAGGTTCATGATTATAACACCCATGCCCTAAGAAGGAAAAAAAAAAATTAGCTTGGAGTACAGATAAATACCAGAGGTTTGAGCTCCCTGGGAGCCGCGTACTGGGGATACAGCAGGGCCTGATATGGAATGATGGGGCCCAATTCAGTATACCAGCACCAAGGTGGCATGGGGCAGCAGGGCCCAACCTATCCCACAGACACTGGGGCTGCATGCTGGGTCCAGCCTTGTGCACTGCCTTCAGGGCTATGGGCCAAGTCCAGGTCTAGAGCCATGTGCTGGGCCCAGGGCCATTTGCTGGCAGACCAACCCTGTGCTCCATCCTGAGCTGATGCACAGCTAGGGCAAGGGGCTCCCCATGGGTCTAGAAATTTCTCTCTCCAGTTAACAACTAGGAACCATAAAAGACTTATCCTCACAAAAGTTCTGAGACACTGGAAGAAAATACAGACTTTTTTTTGGCCAATTTTAAACTCGAGAACAGCAATATTCCTCAACCAGAACCATGCATTTGGCTGTCATGAAACTTTGAGAGAGTCTATTTTGCAGCTGGTCCTTAATTCCGCTACACAAGAGGGCAAAGTGAAAGACTGGGTAGAAAGTCTTCTAAGCTTTGGGGGAACTAAGTGAGCAGCTGGAAAAAAAAGTCCAAATTCTGGACCAAATTCAAATTTTGAAGCTATACGACAGCATAGTGCTCTGGAGAAACCTTTTCTTTTTCGCTGAACGCTCAGCATACTCTGTTTAAGCGCAGTCTCAGCACTGACTTCCGCTAGCAGCCCTTTGCCACTGCTTTCCCTATACTGCTTCAGGCACATAAAATTGGTTACACAATATACACTGACCAGTTGGTACGTGATTAACTGAGTTACAAAGTAGTTAGCAGGGATGAAAGATGCTATGCACTTAACCAAGATGTAAATAAAAGGTAATTGTAATGACGTGAGCAATAGGCAACAAATTGGGGTTGCCATTGTGTTATGCAGTTAAGTAAACGGTACACTTAAGCATATCCAATCCATATATACACATATCTGCATAGGTAAGTGGAATAGACTATTATTTTATTTTAGGGACATAACTCTCCATCCCAACTACTAAGAATAATATTTGGTACTTCTATTTTAAAAGGCTCAGGGCAGCTTATGGTAGAAAACAAAATAACTTATAAAAACAGAAAAAGACAATAAAACAAAGTAGTATAACTACAATTCCCTGGACATGATGTTCAAAGATTTCAGAGGACATTACAAATATGAAATCCCTCCATGACACTGAGAGGTACTTTTCCTTTCAACTTTCAATAACTTTAACTTTCAAAGAAAAAAAAAATCTGGCAGTATATGCTGCCAAACTGTAATTGCAGATATTTTTTTTAATGGATATCCAGATGCTTCTATACACTACTTCTAGGACTTGGTAAAGAATATAGTTAATTTTTTGCTACTATTAAAGGATGTTTTGCTTGCTAATTGGCTTAAGTCATATTTAGCCATACTTCAATATTTACTAAATTTAGTAAAAAACAAAACAAAACCCCATAATGACTCATAGCATAGTTTAAACTAGAATTCAAGGTCAATGTGTTTAAAACTAAATTTACATATTTAGAAAATTAAAAAAATTATTGAGAAAAAACATCACTTTACACACCCCTTACCAATTATTAGGCACAAGCATCTAATGCCCGTGAAACCTCATGCTTCTCTGAACCAGCTAGTTTGTAAGGTGCCAGCCTCCCCTGCCTTCTGCCTGACTTCAGACTTACACAGCTAACATTATTATTTATGTACATTATTTATGATACTCTTGATTATTAAATACCATCTTACATTTATAATTTTCTTGATATTTTGCTAGGGTTCAGCAGGCTAGCTTTAGGTCCAAGCAACTTTAGGTCACTGCAACAACCATTTATCAACACACATCAACATGCTGCCATCAATTTAAAATGGAAAATAATAAAAACCTGCACTACAAGAGACAATTGAAACTCATGGAATTTAGGAAAGCAGATATCCCACTGTTTGAAGTCAGTCAAGACATGAGACCTTTCCTCAAGTCCTATGCCACTTCAAATACCATGTCACACAAATGACAGTGCCTACAGAAGCACAGCAGCGTTATGAGTCAGTACTGAACTCATGGTTTAGGACAGGGGTTGGCAACCCCACAAAACCACTGGATCCAGCCCATGGATATGGGGCTTCGGTGGCATTCAGCAGTGCAAAGCTCTGCCTGCAAGTGCTCCCCACGTGCTGCCACAAAAGAAGGACAACAAGCGGTGGTAGCCAGTCCTAGCACCTGCCCACGCACCTCTGACATGGGGCATGTTGTTCCACCCCACAGCGAGCCAGAAAGTTGCATACCTCTGGCTTAGGAAAAATAACGGCTACTTAATAACCAACACAACTTCCCACGGTACCCATGTATTCACTGGCTGTCTTTCATCCAAGTATCAGTAATAATCCAGCTCAGCCCTGCTCAGTTAAAGGAACTGACTAGATGACAGCACAAGCTGGTACGAAAACAAACATTTTAAGTCACCATCAATGCCATTGGCTCTTCTCAACACCTTGCCCTGTTTGAAAGCCGTATTAATGTGCTCAGTGGAAAAGAACATTCAAAATGGGTATGGTTTGTGTTTCCATGTTTCTTTCCTACGAAGAGAGGAGAAAGGACAATAGTGACAAGGGAACAAATTTCAGTCTAATGTGCCATAAATTGGTGGGACTCCTGGGAAAGATGACTCAAGATACAGCTGCTTGCACTACGGGTGAATTTGCCCGTATGAATTTAAATCTGATCACTTGCCTACTCTTTCCATGCATTTAAGGGCTATATATTTTTTAAAATTATAATTTGTACCTTTTTCATAGATTTCATAGACATCAGGGCTGGAAGGGACCTCGGAAGATCATCGAGTCCAGCACCCGCCCAAAGGGCACGAAGTCAGCTGGGGTCATAGGATCCCAGCAAGATAAGCATCCAATTTACTCTTGAAGGTGTTCAATGTAGG
>NW_017728911.1:40974702-40992224 GCF_001723895.1 Crocodylus porosus | reverse complement strand
ATGTCCAGCCTGAAACGGTCTTGTAGTAGTTTATGACCGTTTAACCTCGTCATTCCTCGTCAACCCGTATCCTACTACATCCCATATCTAGCACTTCTTCCTTTGATTCTGTGTTCATTTCTTTTAGGTTTAGATAATCCAGTATATACAATCTCAATAAAACATTGTCTGATGGTGCCCTGAATGACATTTGCATCTCTATACCGTTCTAATTGCAGGCGTATACTGCCAACATATTTACAGTTAAGGAAACTTGCATTTGAGAGAGCAAGGGTAAGAGTGAAATGGCTGACTAGCACTTTACTGTTTTACTTCCTAGAAGTTCATTTATGTATGTATTATATTAAGGTATTTGACCTTTACCTCTGTCTTTTTCAGAGGACAGGAGGAACCAGCACAGACTCAGAGATCTTGTCTTCATTAAGAAGTTTATTATTCATGTGTACACCATATATTACTGACCAAGGCTGTAATAGTGTTCAAATGTTAGATGATCAGCCTTGCCTCTCTCTGAACACACGTGAGAATGACCAACAGTATTGTCCATGAAAAATATGTCACTTTAACCAGGCCTGCAAAGTTAAAACACTGCAACGCGCCCAATATGGATGCAACTGTTTACCCCCAGGTTTACCCCTTGCTGTAAAGGTGCACATTCAAAGGGCACCCGGGTAAAAACAGTGTGTTTTCATAGTGTTAGCTCATACACCCCGGTCAGTACAGCACTGCTGGAAAGGCCCAGCCAGGTGCAGGTGCAGGTGAATGAAGCCATGTCGTAGCTAAAGCTACGCATTAGACTGCAACCACAGCAGCTTCACATAGGACAAAGCAGAACGCTGCGTCTACACTGAACTTTTTGGTTACATTAGGCAGGAGATTCATGGTTGAACACCGCGTCTTTTATTTTAGCCTAGGCAAACCCCCCCTGCCCTGAAAGAACTGATTCTCCCACCCACCACCCTCCTCACCGCCACCATCAGTGCCAATTATGACAGAGCTCCCAGCCATGGACCCCAGACTGCACCCGGAGACGAAAGGACTTAAAATAACAGGTTGCTTGGAGCGGGCCGGTCGAGACTTCACACCACAAACAAGGGCTGCTCACCCAGATGCCCAAAACAGGCGAGCCAACCCCATTTCATCTCAGGCCAACGGATTCCCTACCTGGATGATGTGATGCAAACTTTTGACCTGGGAAGCAAGCGCAGGATTTGGCAAATTGTGGTCCAACCTCTCCGGCAGGGCAGCCTGTCCTCTCTTCTCCCGATGGGCTGCTCCTGTCCCGAGCCCTCTCCACGGCTCCGCTGGCATCCCCCCAGCTGGCCCCAGCCCGGCAAGGGCAAGGGCAAGGGCAAGGGCAGCTGTCCTGTGGTGACCGCCTGCACCTCCCACGGGGATGTTCAACGTAGGTGGCAAGCTCCAAACTGAGGGAAGGAACGGGGGTCCCCGCCACAGCCCCTACTCTGCATAACTACCAGAAAACCGGGATCCCTCTGATAAAAAAAGAAAAACCCCAATGTTTTGGAATAAAACAACCAAATTAACCCCCCCAAAATCCACATTTTCCCACGCTTAAAATGAAACGCAGCTATATATGCAACTCTGTATTAGTGGTGATTTATTTTAAATCATAGAAAGTGTGGATTTAGGGTTACTTTTTTTAATCTAAAAACTTTGGGGGGCTCAGCTCACTAATGGCTATGAGCTGTCCCAGCCCCACAGACCCCCTCGGGGTGGGGGAGCCCCACCCCTAGAGACCCCCTCGTGGGTGCGGGTCAGCCCCAGGTCTCCCCTCAGGGGAGGTCGCCCCAGCCACGCAGAGGGGGAGGGCCCTAGAGACGAGACCGCCCCGCCCCCCGGCGGCCATTCCGCCGCGATCCCGGCATGCCCCGCGCGGCGAGTCACCGTCCGGCGCGGCGCTCCCTCCTCCCCTCCCTCCGTCCGCGAGGCAAGATGGCGGCCGAGGCGGACTCGTGGGGTAGGTGCCGCTCCTGCCGCCACCCCCTCCCCGCGGCCCCTCGCGTTCCCCGCCCGCCCCCGCTCACCTGCTCTCTCCCCTCACAGACGCCGACACTTTCGAGGCGGCGGATCCGGCCGTTAAACCGCTGGTGCCGGGCGTGGGCGTCGACCGCTGGGCCGGCGAGGATGAGGAGGACGACGTGAAGGTGCGGGGGGACGTGGGGACGGACGGAGGGACACGCGTGTCCTCGAACGCGGTCCGGCCTGTCTTGTCCCGCGGGGCCGCTGCCGGCTCACCTGCCTGGAGTGGGGGCCGGGCCGCGCTCGGGGCCGTGTGTGTGTAGGTGTGCATACGTGTGACTATAGTTGCATACGTGTGTGTATAGGCGTGTCTAGGGGTGTCGGGTTGCATACATGCAAGTAGTTGCATATGTGTGTGTCTAGGTGTAGGTATGCATGGGTTGTGTGTAGGTGCGCATTTGTGTGTGTGTCATGGGGTGTAGGTGTGCATACGTGTGTCTAGGTGTATTGGGGGGGTAGTGTGTGTATAGTGTGTCTAGGGGGCGTGTCCAGTGCGTGTGTGTGAGAGAACAGAAGTCGGCGCACGCAGACCGGTTTCCAGGTGGCAGGACCGGGTGCGAGATCTGCCCCCACCCGGGGCGATCGTGCACGCTGTTCGCTACCACTCCGAACCACGCGGCTCGTGGACAACTGCAGCGCAGCAGGGTTGGGTTCGCTCTGCTGTCCTGCGTGTCTGTACGTGGGTGCAGGGGGTTGACGCTGGACCGTCCGGGCGGGTTTGGACTGGGGCAACCCTGTCTCGGGCAGGGGTTTGGACTAGAAGCGAGCCCCGCTCCCCTTGCTATCTTTGTTTAGTGCTTTGGACGCTTGCACATGAGATGTCAAGCAAAACTGTGCAAGGCTATTTTTGGGGGCAGATGTCCATGAACTTTCTTTTTTCTCTCCTATTTCTACCTTCCTGCCTTGGAGCCAGTGCCTGGGTGTTGACATCTCTGAAAGTGTCTCGTTTTCCAGCGTACAGAGAAACGCTGTCTGTTCTCAGTTTTTTGTGGGTCTCCCCATAGTGAGTTGCTTTATGGTTTTCCAGCTGGCGTTAATCTTGTGCTCCCCACTGAAGTGCGCGTTGCATCCTGTTGGCCAGGGCTTTGGCCTAGAGAAGCAGTGAGATGGGGATGATGGCCAAAGGGAGATGTAAGCGGCTTGGTGCTGAGAAGGGACTATCTGGAGCCACTGTGTGCTGATTAGAAACGGTTCCTGCCCTTGCAGATGTCTTCTAGCCCTAAGACCCCCCTTCTCCAGGAAACCAGACAGCCCTTCAGTGCTACATAGGATTAGGTGATGAGATGCAACATAGTGACTTGAGGTGGTTCTTGGAGCTGATTTCACTGTTTCCTGCGTTTGAGTGTGACCTGTCACAGATTTCCAAGCTGTAGGAGGGGACAGTCTGTATTTGAAGTTGAGGCCGCTTTGTTTTGTGCATGTTGGTGAATGAATGCAGGTAACTTAATACGTAGAATTAAACACTGAATTTAGGTTACTGAGAGGTTGCTGTAGGCAGTCTTATTATTAGTGACTAGATGATGAAAAGTGCGTTCCTCCTTTCTGGTTTGCCCAGACACGGGTGCAAGTAGGAGTCCTACTCTAAACTTGATTAAGGTAATTTGTTCTTGCTAGTTGTGGGCTTCATTTCTTTTGCTGTTCAGGTTGCAGCCAGGGAAGCAGGCGATAGGGGCATACTTTGGCTTTTATGGAGGTGGGGCCTCTGGGTGGGGTGGAGAGAAGCATCTTGCAGGGTGGTGCCAGGTGAGTGGAGCACCTTGCTATTAGGGTGTGCCAGGTTGGGGAGCATATTGCACAGCCTGGGGCATTCACCCCTCCTGCCTCCCCACTGTGCCCCACCATTGTCTGCGCTAACTGCTGGAGCTTGTGTACAAAGCATATGACTGTGTTGGAGTTGCCTATAGCTTGGGTTAGCTACTGCTTGTAATGAAGACATTAAAAAAACCAAAGTGAATGGTCTCTACTATCTTCATTAGGGGTGCACCGATAGATTTTTTTGGGCTGATAGCAACGGCCGATTTTTAAGAAGCCATATCGGCTGGTACCAGTCCGATTCCAACATGCATCCCAGCAGCTTGGAGACCAGCATCAGGCTGGTAAGTCGGGTGCGGGGAGGGAAGGATCACTGGGGGGGGGGTGCCCCCACGATGAGAGAGGGAGTGGGGCAAGGGCAGGCGCTGTTCAGCCAGGGTGGGGCATGGGATGGAGCCTTGAGCAGCTCCTGCAGGAGGGATGGCTCCCACCACTGTGTGCACCCCAGGAGCACATGGGGAGCATGTGTTCCCAGATCTGTGTCAGGTGGGCCAGGCTGCAGCTGTGGGCTGTGGCCAGGGTAGTGCTAGGCTCTCGGCAAAGGAGGCTGGGCCAGGTGGCTCTTGGGGCGGGCGGTGGTGGTGCTGGAGGTAGATTGGGGTGGGGGGCGATGAGAAACTTTGGGGTTGCTGCAGCCCCCCCATAGCCCCATGCAGATCTGGGGATACTCCTCCCATGGCCTTCCAGGGTGTATGCAGAGTGGGAACTGCCCCAGAACCCCCCCCCGGATGAGCCATTCACAGCTCTGTCCCATGCTCCAACCCAGCTGTGCAGTGCCTGCCCTGGCCTCAATCTGCACCCCCCCGCAACAGATTTACAAGCCAATGCTTCCCTCCAAGCTTCCGGGCTGCGCTTCTGGCCGCATGCATGCTGTGGTTGCATGTATGCACAAGACTTTTTTTTGGCCACATCAAGCGAAAAAAGCCAACTTCCAATAGTCATTTTTCTCTGTATCAGTGCCATTTCAGTATGGGACCAATGTATCAATGCACCTCATATCTTAATGAAGTTAAATGCATCTGAAGGACAAATAGACTTTGAACAGTTTGTACCTTTTGGATGCGCTTGTTCTCCTATGTGCATAACCTACACTCTGTGTTGGTGCACAGTGGTTAGGCTGTTTTTTAACAGAGGGGTAACAGCCTGAATTGGCATTTTACAGCCCCCAAACCTGTTCTGGCAAGCAAGGCTTTGCTGCCACGTTTTCCCTGAAACACTTAACAGCTTCCTGCTTATGCCAAAATGTCTGTCAGATAGATGTGTAGCCACCTAGCTGCTTCCCAGCTGTCTGCTTCTTTTTAAAGGGCTGTAACTGGATGCAATCATGGTCTCAGAATGTGAAAACTGCTATGCCATGTATGGTTATTTTAATATAACTCTAGATTCTCTTCTGGTTGGTTTGGTATTTTTTAGGTTTTCTTACTGGTGATTTAAGTGGGTTTTTAAAAAACATTTAAGTTGAATAAAAACTTAATGGTAGTAGCAAGCTGAGGAAACTTAAGAGTTACAGACCCTTAATAACTAAGGTCTTCCTAAGGTAGCAAGAAGTTACTCTGAAATGTTACCTGGAATATGAAATTATATGGAAGACACAGGTCTAGTGCCAAGACACTTCTGTTTACTTGTGGGCAGTCCTGTGCTTAACAAAGCCTAAACTAAGAAACATGTTTGTCACAGTACAGGGGGGCAGCTTCCAGGCTGCTTTGATGACTTTTGTGTGAAATGGAGCCATCAAGAATGTTAGCTGGAGATTCGGACAGTGCGATAACTTGTTCTTACGGCCTGATGGTGGAATAACAAAGGATGATTCTTGGTGGTTTTTTGCAACCTGAATTTTCATGCATTAGAGACTTATAGAAGAGTCACTGTGGATCTGTAACAAGCAGCAGTGACTAGCAGCTTTGGCCTGGGATCATGTATGTGGAAAGGGAAGCATCAGTTTTATAACTGAACAGTCAGCTATATATAAACAAGCCCTTGAAATAGTTTCAGATTTCAGCGAAGCTGTTGTAGTGTCAACATTGGAAAGGTATCACTTCTGGAGTGCTTAGTTGGGGTACCAATGAAAAAAATAAGACTCTAGAAGAAATGACACTGCTTTCATGAAAGTTACTCAGGTTTTTAAAATGTATCTTGGGCTTCTGTCCTGTACAGTAAGAGCTGTTAAAAGACTATCCTTAAATGTATAGACCATAGTCCTGCTCTGTCAACAGCTTTGGAGAAGAGCTGGGGGGAAATGAGGGGTTTGTTGCCTCACTGGAAGACTGATATCTGAGTTCTGGCAGACAACGCTAGGGAGTGTCCTGCCAGCAGCAGTGTCTTATTTGTATTGGGCTGCTCCAGCTTGTGCTTCTGCAGATCTCCACTGTGACAGCCTGTAAAGGGCGGGGGGAGGAAGGAAGGTGCTGACTCGTGAGCTAGGCACCAAGTCATTGCCAGCTTCATAGATTAAAGCAACATGTGGAATTCTACCCAGAAGCTGACTGGAGGCCCGTGCAAATTATGGGACACTGGGAGCATGCTAGACCAGTGCTCCAGTTCCACTTAGGTGTGCTGTATTAGGCTGTTCCAGCTTCATCTTCTAAGTGATCTTAAGGGAGAAGCCCATGTGGAATGTGTTGTAACAGGTTAATTTTGTGAATCCACAATGGTCCATGCTTGTGTTGAGGTGTGCATTGGAGAGAGAAGATTGTACTCTCTGGACAATTACAGATGGAAAAAGGCACTCCTTGCTGCAGCTCTTCCCAGGGCATCCAGGACTGCCCATAGTTTAACTGCCCAGCCTGCTTGTCTTGGAAATGACCTTCCGAGGTCCACAAAGTTGTCAGTTCTCTCTGAATTAAACCGTGGTCATCCAGCTCTTGGGTAAGTAGAAGGAAATTCATTCTGTCTTTCTGGCTGAAGCAGATGTAATGGAGACGTAGGTCTGTGCAGTACACTGAGGCCCATGTTTCTTAGGCATGTTGAATTGAATTTGGTAAGCATGAGAGAGAGATCCCTGGCAGAGAAACAATTGTCCATAATTACAGAGTTTGAGCAGAGTGGAACTGCTTGAAAGGGGTGTGGACACAGGAGTAGTGAATGGATATGAATCCGCTGTACCCATTAATGCTTGCTGATGAGTTAACAATCTTAAGGGTCACAGCACCCTGTTTTACAAGAGATGTCTTGGAAGGATAGGGGATCAAATGAGGAAGCAGCCTATAAACAGCAGTGCCTACAATAGTAATAAAAGTGCTATCTAAGGAAAAGTTGGAGCTGAGATTGCTGTGAGCCAAGGCAGTGATTATTACTGAAAATTCAGGCCAGCTTTTTGGAGTGTGGAGAAGAAGTTTAAATTGGAGGTGCAATGAGAACAAGGAACAATTGTCTCAAGTTGCAGCAAGGGAAGTTTAGGTTAGATATTAGGAAGAATTTTCTCACTAGGAGGGTAGTAAAAGACTGGAACAGGTTACCCAGAGAGGTGGTGGAGTCTCCATCCTTGGAAGTTTTAAGACCTGGCTAGACAAAGCCTTGGCTAGGATGATGTAGTTGGGGCTGGT
Organism: Crocodylus porosus; assembly: GCF_001723895.1. NCBI lineage: Eukaryota > Metazoa > Chordata > Crocodylia > Crocodylidae > Crocodylus > Crocodylus porosus. The sequence goes on along the minus strand of NW_017728911.1, from coordinate 40,984,830 downwards.
CCTGCTTTGAGCAGGGGTTGGACTAGATGTGACCTCCTGAGGTCCCTTCCAACCCTAACTCTTTATGATATATTGGTTCCATATTGTGTCAGCACTGCTAAAAGGAAAATTAACATTATTTTTTGGCTGGTATAGCCAGTAATTTCAGCAATAAATGCTGTGTGTATGTGCAGTGCTGCAGCATGCATGCAGCCATGAATGCAGCTGGGCAGCTTGGAGAGCAGCATCCTGCTGGTAGGTCTGTAGGGGGGAATGGGTGTAGGGGCAGTGCAGATTGAGGCCCCCATGGTGAGGAAGGGAGTGGGGCTGGGACAGGGGTAGATGCTGCCCAGCCAGGGCAGTAAATGCAACCCTAGGGCTGGGAGCAGGACAAAGCCATGGGTGGCTTGTCTGGGGGGGTGCGGGGGTGGATGCCAGCTGTGTGAACCCCCAGGGGGAAACATGGGGGCATGTGGCCTCTGGATTTGTGCGCAGGGCAGAGGTGGGCTGCTTACTGGGCTCAGGGCCAGGGGCTGTAAGTGGAGTGGGCTCAGCTGTGTGGGGTGAGGGGTGGCTACAGGGAATTTTGGGGTGGCTGGAGCTCCCCAAGGCCCCCCACCTCTGCTCGAGACATTCTGCTCTGCTGTCTTTCCCTTGGGAGGAACAGGCAGGGTTCCCAAGGGAAGGGCAGCAGGGGTGGGCGCCCAAGCAGGGGTGATGCTTGGAAAGGCTTTTGGGATAGCCACAGGCCACCCCCCAATTCCTTTCCAGCACCCCTTCCAGTAGCCACCCCTTCCAGCATCGCTGCTGCCATGTATCTCGCACAGCTGATCCTGCCCAGCTCCCAGCTGTGTCCCTGCTGGGACGAGGCTGGTGCTGCCCCTGGCCCTGAGCCCGCTGTGGGCAGCCTACCCTCACCCCATCCACAAACACAGCTGATCACATGGCCTAATGGATAAGGCATCTGACTTTGGATCAAGAGATTGAAGGTTCAAGTTCCTCTGTGGGTAGTTTTTGATTGCACACTTTGCTGGGGTTATTTGACCCTTGCAGTCTTTCCTGCCCAGAGCAGGGGGGCTGGACCCGATGATCTCAAGAGGTCCCTTCCAGCCCTAAACTTCTGTGAATCTGTAATAATCTGGGGGCACATGACCCCCATGCCTCCTCACAGGGTGCGTGCAGTGGCAGGGAGCTACCCCCTCCCCGTGCAACCCAGATGAGCTGCCTGCGGCTCCATCTTGCTCTCAGCCCTGGGGTTGCATTGATTGCCCAGGCTGGGCAGCACCCCAGTCCCTACCCTGCTCCCTCCCTCACCACCAGGGCCTCTGTCTGCCCGCCCCCCCCCATGCCCCTTCTCCCCACTTCCCCACAGACTTACCAGGAGGACACTGCTCTCCAAGCTGCCAGGCTGCATTCCTGTAAATCGGTTATGGGATTGGTATTGGCTGATATAGCTGGTTAATATAATGGCTATCGGTATCGGCCAAGAAAATCTTTATTGGTGTGCCCTCTTTTGAGTCTCTTGCCTAGATCAGTGTGAAATGTGTGTAAGTGAATTTGGGTATGTTGGCTGCTACTCTAACTAGCAAATCACAGTTAAAACTAGAAGTCTTAGTTTTTGCTTATACTAATAGTGTGCCGCTGATTGATGTTAGTTATTCATTTTCATGCTGAATTGCACTGCTGTCAGATCATATAATTGTAAAATTAAAAGGGTTGCTGTTTTTGCAAGTCCACCTGTGCTTCAGGCAAAATCAGAACGAACCAGTGAAGATCTAAAATGGGGCATTCTGACAACTAACATGGTTTTATGGAAAACGGATCCTGTCAGACTTGGGAGTACAAGTTTGGCTAATAAAATAACTGCTCTACTTAGATTTTGTGAAGCATTTGAGTTTATGAAGTGCTTTTATTTTTTTGGTCTTTATGTCATGTAGTACTAAATCAAAAAAGTGCACTACTGTCAGAGCATTTAATTGTAAAGACATTATCCCCAGTGGGTTTTTATTAACAATCATGAAATAATATCACTTCTGGCTGCAGATGACACTCACAGGTCTGTTCTATCGAGCAGTTTGGATCACTGGGTAAGATAAGTTTGCTTGAACAATATAGCATTTTACTCTGAGCCATCTAGCAACAGACTGTTCATACTTGCAGAATAAGGGACAGTGTCTTGGAAAGCAGTGACAGAACAGAACAAGAGCTCACGGGTTACCAGATGAATGTGAGCTAATGCGGTGCAATGGCTGAGAGCCAACATGAACCCTGGATGATAAGTAAGTAGGTGAATGTCCAGTAGAGGTGAAAGTAGAGCTGCAGACAGCATTATTGTAAGTGTTTCTAGAGCTTCAATAAAAAAATGGTAAAGGTTTGGGAGACAGTGACATGAATTTTTGTCACATTCTGGAACATGTGCTTTATATGGTGAGGCTTACTGTCTCTTGGATAAAACAGTTTGACAAGAGATTACTTGATTATGGGGAAGAGATTTTTGAGTAGGCAGCTCTTTAGCCTAACTGAAAAAGGCATAATAAAGCTGTGAAATCTGGAAACTTTGAAGCTGAAGCTAGACACATTCAGACTAGAGCAGCTGGAGGTTTTTAACGATGAGGGAAGAAATTAACCCCAGGAATGACTTAAATAGGAACGCAGTGGTATCATTCTGACTCAGGTCCCTACACCAAGACAGGAATGCCTTGCTTAAAAGATGAGCTTTACTTCAGTTTAGGGCTATGGGCTTGATACAGGAACTACTGGGAAATGTAATTCCAAAGCTGCCTTTTATGATGGATACTTGTTAGTGAAGCAGTTCAGTACATTCACCAAAAAAACTCCTTATTTTATACCTGCCTTGCATTGGAGATTAGGATTTTCTACCTGTCGACCCAAATCTATGGAAGATGTGAGTGGATTGTGGAGAGGGGAATAAGAAATAGATGTGAATTAGCCCCATTTGGCTTTTTCCTTGAAATCAATGATAATCTTTTCTGCACAGATACCTTTTGATGGTTTAAGATTCTGATTCTGATTATAATATCCTTTCTCCTTCGGTAGGATAACTGGGATGATGAGGAGGAGGAGGAGGAAGAGGAAGTAAAAGAGACTGAGGTAAAACAAGGTGAGAACTTTTGGGAGGAGTATATTTCATGATATGTAGGATGGGGAAGAGTTCTTGATGCATCTGGTAGTACATAAAGCTGGATTAATGGGACAGAGCCACCAAAATATGTTTGGTTTATTAGTGCCAGAAAAAAAAAGCTTTTTATATTGGGCACCTCTGGATTTTGAATTGGAAGGTTACTCATGACGCTTTTCTTCCCTGTTGTGCAATGTTGTTCCTGTTACCTTCAGTGTTGGGGAGAACTTTTAAAGATCTCCTGTTTTACAGAAACCAAAGTTTCAGAAAAGAAGAAAATAGCAGAAAAAATAAAAGAAAAAGAAAAGCAACTGAAGAAAAAGCAAGAGGAGATTAAAAAAAGGGTAAGGTGTTCTTCTCGGCATCCAGATCCTACCTTCCTGTGGGAAATAGGTGACCAGCTTTCGTGGAGTAGTGAAACAACTTTTGTTGTTTTGTCCCTGGGATGTGTAGTTGGTGGTCCTCTGGGGGACCTTTGCCCTGATGCATCCTCCCTGAGGCCTGAACCATCTGGATTCTTAGCAATAAAGGGTGCATTTCAAGTGGATCCGCTTCAAACAGAAGTACACTGCTCAGTTAGCTACAAGAAATACCAGCATGGAAAAATCCATTGCAGTTTCCCATAGCAGTACTCATATAAAACATAAATGACATGCCTCCAGTGTGAACTGACATACAGAGCCCCTCAGTTCTGTAGATCGGTTTTGGTAACTGTCTGTAATGAATCATTTGTAAGCACAAGATTGCCAGGAGTTTTGAATGACAGTCTATTTTTGTACATATATGTGCATATTTAGTTAGAGGTACCAGAGGAACCTAAAGAACTTACACCAGAAGAACAGGTAGCAGATAAACTACGGCTAAAGAAATTGCAAGAGGAGGCGGATCTTGAATTAGCAAAAGAAACATTTGGTAAGTGTGCATACAGCTGAACCCACCCAAGAAAGTTGCTTGTGTGGTATAATACCACAAGTAGTATCTGCTGCTAGGAATTTTCAGCAGGCCACACCGACTGACTGAACTTTCCAGTCAGTAGCTGCATTGCATAGAGTAACACATGAAAGAACTACTGATTTCTAATCATTTGGGTTGCTCTTCAGAAATGTTGTCGGTTTGGGTGTGGCTCAGCATTATATATGTTAATAAGCTAGGTGCTGAAAAAGCAGGTACAGTTGCAGAACAGGCAGATACGGAAGAACAGTAGGCATAATTAGGTTGGGGAACTCGTGTTTGCCAATTCTCTCAGTGAAGCACAAGGTACAGATTGTTTTAGCTGTGCTGGTTTATGGCTGAGGAATAAACTTGTTTGAAAAATACACATACAAATTTATTTAACTGAACCCTTGTTTTTTGAGATGGCAGGACTCTTCCCTGTGTCATTTCAGCTGGTGTCTGCAGAAACCATCCAGTGGGTGTTTGGCTTGAGGATGGAAACCACAGTCCAGATACTAATTGTCAGTTAGAGGGGAAGTGACCAACTAATTTAGCGCTGAGCTTGAGGCCTGCAGTTCCTTACTTAAGGGGAGAGACAATACACTGAATACTACAGTGGATAGTTCAGATTACATGTAGGATAAAGTTTTGCCCCAGAATCACATACAGATCCCACGTAGCTTAATGACTGTGGTTGTTTAAGTGAGTCTTGCATGGCAGAGCCAAACAATAAATGAGTTGGCAGGCGCAGCTTAAGTTTCAGTGGTGCTGCTTTAGTAGGGATAAGAAGTGGAGTGCGAGTGGCGATTGCTTACCTTGTGGCTAAAGAATTTGCCGAGCGTGGCCTCGCAGTTCTTGCAAAGAGTCACAGCTAAATGCACTAGACCTTCCCTTGATTCTTTTGTCTTTCTTTGCAGGTGTAAATAACACTTGTGGAATAGATGCCATGAATCCATCTTCAAAAGACGACTTTACGGAATTTGGCAAACTGTTAAAAGAGAAAATTACACAGTATGAAAAATCATTACATTATGCCAGTTTTTTGGAAACATTAGTTCGAGACTTATGTATTTCATGTAAGTTTAATTTGAGAGGGATTTCCTAGCACATGGCTCCATTTCTCCAGGAAACAGAATAGGGCCAAATTTGAAAACATGCTAATCGAGCAAAACATGAAATGTGATTTACGTGGTATAATATTAAATAACGTACCCATCTGATTGACCATGCTTTTGACTAGTTAAGAATCAGGTCTCATATATCTTTTTAAAGGAGGTTTCTATTAATCGCTTACCTGTGGTGGTACCAATTTGGGACCACATCTTAAACACAGGTGAATTCTGTTTTGATCTAAACCTTGTACAGACCCACAAATGTCTTTTAAGAGTGGCAAAACATTTCCCCGAGTTGTATAATGCAAGTAGGTCAGCGGGAAAGGCAAATGACATTTCCAGTGTTACGTGAAGTCAGTTTGGGAGCAGTTTGTGTTCTGGAATTCAAGAGTTAACTACATTAAAACAAAGCTATATAGTTTGCTTTACAGTTGACTCATAAAATGGATGGTAAACTTGGCTTCTATTTGCATTTCTGATTGGCCGAGATATTTGGTCCAGGAGTGTTTTGAGATGTCTTTTCTTCCTATGTTTATGTGTGTACTGTCCTTCATACCGAATGAAAGCTTGATCCTGTTTTGTTCAATATACATTTATGGTGGTTGGATAACTTGCAGAACGTGGTGATATACTATGTACTACAGACGATCCAGTCCTCCATCATGAAGGACTACCTGGTGCTGGATCTTTAAGTGCCTAAAAACGTCCACTTCTCCTGGGTGCCTCTGTTTCCCAAAAGCCTTCAAACACTCTGCCCCATTACAGACCTCTGGTAAAGGCTTAAAGTGCTCCTCAGGCTGTGCTCCAGTGTTAGACTCCCATATTAAGTAATTCTTTTAAACAAAATTTTAACAACTTTACATTTCAGTACATATAAGTTGTGTGTCAGGGGATTATGAACTACTGGACTTTGGTTCTGAGGATCAAAATTGCCCATGGGGGAACTCCACCATTATCTGTTCAATTTTGGGATCAAAATCTGCAATTATCCTACCTTTTTGGCGATATGATGATTTTCTGAAAACTATTGGTTTTAAAAAAAACCCTCTCTCTCTTCCTAATGTAGTGGAAGTTGACGATTTGAAAAAGATCACAAATTCTTTGACAGTGCTATGCAGTGAAAAACAAAAACAAGAAAAGGTAAGACTTTTTCTGCTTCTTCCTAACCATATGATTTTTGTGTAACTTGTTTAATCCCCATATACACTGTACAGTGTGGCCTTTGTAAAAAATGGGGGTGAGATGAGGAGGGGGAGGAGTCCCATATTTGAATTAAAATAAATTAGATATTAATGAGACATGAACTGGAAGTTACACATTTGGGTCCTAGGCCTAAATTTGAATCTCATAAACTTAAAAAGTACATCTTTAAAGTGAACAGTATTTTGCCTGTATCTTGCCATCTCTCATCTCTGCACTAATTCTGGAGTATAGATTGTTTGTCAGTGCTCAGGAATGGTGGGGAAGCCCCAGATCTTCAGTTAATGTTTTTGTAGAAATAATTAAAAACCTTTGAAATTAGTTTTTAGCAAAAACTAAGATCAGCATGGTCAGTGATATAAGCAGCAGGTAACAGCTACCTAGTTCTTTTAAATTGTGGTGTTTCTCCAAAGAACCACGTGTCTTGTGAAAAAGGTATTGCAAAGAAGTGACAGTGTTGTACCGAAACATAATTGTTTCCTTCTGCGATTCATAAATTGTAGAGAAATATTTTATGTACAGAAGTTTACAAGGAGTGGTATAGCCAGGTACCAGTGGGATAACGACTTGTAAAATCCACTTAAATGCTGGGTAAGCAAACACTTTAATTGTCAAATCCAAGCCATGCTGTCTAGGATACAACTGAAATTACACGATTTCAATACCTGTACGGGGGAGTCTGAGAAGGAAACCACTGTGTGCCAGCTGTAATGCATATTCTGTAAACGTGCCGCTGTTTTTGCATGTGATCCAATAAACCAAGTCATTGTTGCATGTGATCCAAATCTGGTAGGCGATTGGAGAAAGGGAAACTTTTTGGGCACAACCTATTTTAATAGCAACTTTGCATGTTCATAAACATATCCTCCACTGACAGTTGGTAGCTTGCCAGGGAAAATTAACAGTACATAGTTTGCCATAAAAATCTTTTAACAGAAGACTAAACCTTCTCATGCCTCAAGTTGATATTTTGAGTCTGGAGCTTGAGGTCTGTGATATTGAAGTGACTGCACATTTCTAACAGAAGTAGACTTTAGAAATACAAGCTTTTTTCTACGTACAAAGCTGATGCAGTGGTGTTCTGAATGTAGTTTTCTTGTGCTTTACTACCATGTTTTTTAGCATTTGTAGCTGCATTTCATCCAATCTTCAGTCTTTAAATTTTGTTCTTAAAAATGTGGACTCTGGATATCTTTGGATCCAAAACTTTCTCTGTACCAGTTCTGGTGTCTCTGCTGTTGTATCCATTCAAAAAGAATTTCCCAAAGCTGTTCAAAGTAGTATGCAAGAAACTGCCTGTGCCTCAGTTTAGTAATATACAGTACTGTCATCTGACTACTCAGAGCATCTTCAGAAAACATATTTACAGTGTTACAAACTTGCCTCTAATACATTATTTCTGCAAATTATCAGACTTGAATTTCAGGTTAGCTTACCTTATAACCAAAAAGAGTGCACACAGGCAGAATTATTAATGGGTAAAGGACAAGAGCCTGTGACTAAGATTTCACCACCTTTTCCCCTGGAAGGTTTTAGACAACTCTGCCTGGCAGCCATATAAAAGCCCTAAGAAAATGATTCCCTCTTATTAGTTCAGTAACAGTACAACATTTAGACACCTTACACTTGCATTTACTTAGTATGTCTCCTTAGCTCCAGCCATGTTGTGCTGAACAGCAGATACATGCTGCTATTTTGATTAATGAGGCCACTCCTCGGGAAGGCAGAGGAGACCCAGAAATAGCATGGCTTTGCTGTGAGTAAGTTACTGGGAACTGAGATGCAGTTGCTTCTGTGGTAGGAGTCAGCAGCACCATTGTATGAAATGCAGGGCAGTTGACAACAGTGTTCACCTTCTATCAGATCAGAGTTGGGGAACTGAAATAAGTTAAATCCAGTTACCCAGGTACTTCATCATCTCTTAGAAATATTTTATGCTGTTAATGTGAACTCTTAAGTAAATCAAAACATTTCTGGTCTTTCCTCAGCAAAGTAAAGCCAGAAAGAAGAAAAAAGGAGTTGTGCCTGGAGGTGGTTTGAAGGCTACTATGAAAGATGACCTGGCAGATTATGGAGGATATGATGGAGAATATGTACAAGACTTTGAAGACTTCATGTGACATTTATCTTCCCTTACATCTTTCTGTTGCCCGTAATCCCTTAAACATGTAGCATAATTTCTTTTCCTTTAAATTCTGCCAAATGCTACAATCAAAAGTGCAGTATCTCTGTGCTGGTTATTTAACCCTTTGACACATTGGTGCTAAAGCATTGGGATACCCGTCTGCCAGGGGGTTAAAAGGAAGAAACTCAATGTCTACATAAATCACAGTATAATTAAATTCTGATAATGTTTTACTTGTTACTATCTGGTTTCATAGTAACAGCCACTAAATTGGAAACAAATTTCAACACAGCAAAAGTTGTATTATTACCAGCACAGTTCAGTAACGCAGCCTTAACTGTACCTCCTTGAATGATTTATCTTGTGAACAAAAGCAGTTTGCAGCAAGGGCGTGGTGTGCACTTAGTATTAAAAATGCTTTGTCTATTGAGTTAAGAGCTTGAGGTTTTTAATAGGTTTGTGAAGGGGCCTGCTAACTTCAGAGTGAGGATACTGCACCTGAAAACACATCACCCACTGTTATTTCAAAGCCTGACATCTAGAACAGAACAAGGAAACAGTTCCTTAATTACATTTGAAAAATGACTTGTATCTCGAGTATAAGCAATTTCGTTTACATTCATCTGAATATTTCTACTAATACAGCTGTACAGGTTCTTTAATAGTTAACTGCCTGGTTTAAGTGCGAGAGAGATTTCCTTTGTTCTCATGGGTTGTGTGAATCTTTTCACGACTGCCATTTTCTTTCATTTACAAAAAAACCAAACTGCTTAGCAAACTGCAACAGTTACTACAGTTGGGCAAATTGTTATGTTAACAATTATGACATCTGCAATGTTTTATAAAGCAACTAATTTAATAAAATCACTATTGTGAGGACTTCACAGCCTGTGTTATAGGAGCACTTATATGAGTCCGTGCTGGAGGGACAGCTCCATTGGTCCAAGTGAAATGTTCTCACAGGATGAGCCGATTTGCTTGATTTAGGCGACTCGTAATACTGTCACTTTATTTCTAAATGCTTAATGGTCCATGATGGCTAATTTCCAGTGCAGGTGGTGTCTGTCAGATAGACAAGAGAGGTGAGTGGCAATATTAAATATATTTTTTTGTAATCATATGACACATGTACCTGTGTTTGCTATGCTTTATTCAGGGGAGTTATCCAGAAAGAAAGTCTTGAGATGCAGCCTTGGCTTGTAGCCTCAGTATCTGTAGTGGCTGCCAGATATGGAACAGCCACAGTCTAGATTTTGAGGAAGCATGCTCTTAATGAGTAACCTGCTCATGGGGGACTCTTATGGTCATTAAATCTGACCATGATGACAAGCTGAAGATGTTAACAGAGTAATTTCTGCGATGAAAAGAATTCTTCCTGTGGCATTGAATGTTGAGTCAAGTGAACTAGAATATTGCTGGAAGAGAAGCTGGTGCATGTTCCTTGATATTGAATCATGACAGTCAAAGCAAGTGAGGAGTGCTGGGCACATTCATGACTCTAAAAATACAAGTTTAGACCCACAAATGGACATTGCCTATCATTCCCTGTCAAGGACAACAAAAAGTCCTTTTTCAGATATGTGGGGAGCCAGAGGAAAAGCAAGGGCAATGTTGGACCCCTGCTAAACCAGATGGGATAA
>NW_017728911.1:40959963-40974691 GCF_001723895.1 Crocodylus porosus | reverse complement strand
AACACCTTCAAGAGTAAATTGGATGCTTATCTTGCTGGGATCCTATGACCCCAGCTGACTTCCTGCCCTTTGGGCAGGGGGCTGGACTTGATGATCTCCCGAGGTCCCTTCCAGCCCTAATATGTCTATGAAATCTATGAAATTCCACACACTTGACTTGTTAGACACTTTGTCTCTATTCTAGCTCCACCTACGATCTTTTTAGTTAAACTGGTCCCTTTTTAAGCTTGAGTGAGTTTTGAATAAGGGATGGCTTCTCTTAATCGCTTTAATTTTTTTGTTCTTTGAATTTATCGGTTCATTAGTTTTAATGAGTGTCTGGTTTTACTGTTGTGCAGTACTTAGCAAGTAGCTGGTTCTAAAAACTGAATGAATTTTGTGTTTTACAACTAAGACCAACTCACTGAACTGCATGAAGTGACTGACAGTTGAGGCTGTTAATTTACACTTTTTCAATTTTATTTTCACAATAAAAGCCAAATAAAGCTTAGCCAGGCCTTACCGATGAAGCCAACAACTCCTTGTTGCAAAATTATGCTCAGGAACCTGAATTCTTACTAATTACTTTTACCATTCATGGTACAGGTACGGGTTCTGCTCCAAAAAGTTGACCTCTTAAAAAAAATCGCGCAGTAAAGGAAGTGTGAAATAATGTCCTGTGTTCACAAGCCTGCCATCACCACTTATTTCAGTTAGAAAAACAGCTAAAGACTACACTCCTTTTTCACCACTGTCCGTTATAGCAGGAACAGCTGGCTGTGTTTTGCAATCAGTTTGATAGTGTGGTTTTTGGGTTTTTTTTTTTTAATCTATGGTGTGTCAAACTACAGGATTACTCCTCTCTTTACATTCATCTCTACTGAAGTCCATGGGGAGTACTCACAAACTTAGTTAAATCCATGGGCTGCAAGACTTAACAACTCTGTCAAACCAAGATGCTGTTGTAGTGAAGGTAATGCACATCCTAGAGCCACAGTTTTCCCCAATGCGTTAAAGGAAGTAGCAGATATCCAGTGTGCTGGATATAGGACTTTCAAGAAAGTATCTTCTTTGCCAGTGTCTCGTTTCTGGTGGACTGCCCAAGTTGGAACTCCCAGTTGGCCAATCGCTGAAGTTGTCACTTGCACGCTGGGTTGGTTGGAAGCTTTTCTGTTTGTGTTGAGACAAATATCACTAGATGCTGGTCTTCCAAGGTAAACAGCAGCATTCAATCTAAGTCACAACCTCCACACCCCTGTTCTCTTCGATCACAAAAATTATCCCCCTTCTTAATTATCATTTTTAAAAGGGCTTGCAGTTTTCTAACCAAAGCTTTGTTCTAGATTTAGATGCCCCAGTTCCTTAAGAACACTGAGCTGTCCCCTAGCAATTGTTAGAGATTCACATCTCTGCTCTACATTCACTGTTTTTTTTTTTTTTTTGGAAAATATGGGCAGTAGTAGCAGGTAATGGCATTCCTTTATACCCAAGAAACCAGTGATTACATTTATGATGGAAATCTCGGTAGAAATCCTTTGCCTGCCTGAGGAACTCTTACCCATCAGGGCCTCCTGACAGAGGATTCTTTGTCAAACTCTTCCACTTTGCAAGTACTGTCAAAATTCAGGGGCTCTGGGATATGACAACCAGACATTTGACCATCTTCAGGAGTTGTTTAGGTACATAGTGCCTATGCCAGAAGGTTGAAAATTATTCATTTTACAATTCAAAACAACTATATACTAGGAATAGAAAATTTATTAGAGTTCAATACTGTGCCTGCACAAATACAAGTTTCACTTTAATGTAGTAAATTCTCTTTTGTTTCATTACATAGAGTGCCCAGGACCAACACTGACCCCTGGTAAATACTGATCTGATTGGGAATATAAACAGTCCATTCTTGCCACCGGCTGTGGTACAGCACTGCTGCAGACCTTACATCAGATTGAAATTAACTCACTTGTGTGTAGCAATGGAGGAATGTCCTTTGAAGGTTTTAGAGCAAGCCAAGAGACTAGCATGAACACTGAGTTTGGCTGGCATTCCAGGGCCCAGGAAGATCATTTTGATCATAAATAAAAAGCAGTTATAAATGTTTGATCGTGTGCTCAGTTCAAGCATACCATCCAAACAACAATTCTACGACAGGACAAATCCTTCTTAGCATTTGTGAATTTTTTTCATGTGAGGCTTGGATGCTGTTCCCACTCAAGTCAAACTCCCTACATCTCTGTTAGCCAAACAAGTCATTTTGGACTGACTGGCAATTAAAAGCCCAGCAGGTATTTTGAGAACACAGCTTCAGGGACAGTCAAAATAAGGCTGAGATTCTTCTGGTAACCCACATGTAGCAAAATCACAATCTTATCCCACATACTGTGTTAACTAAACAGGTGATCTAAAGATAAGTTAGTCAGACATGATTAGTCTGTTAAAGAAAGGTAACCAGCACAAGTCATGGGACTGCTGCCAGGTAGATTCTTCATCTCTCAGCATGGAATCTAATTTGCCAGCATGTCATTTAGACAGCAGCCAGTCTGGGCATCCTTCAGAAGCATATTTACCACATCATAGAACTTGTTATCGTATGCCAATTTGTAGTACAGATAGATGTCTTCGCAGTAGGTCAGTAATTTCTTCAGGTTTTTCAGAGCAGCCTCAGTAGGCTGGTGCTGTTTGAGCCTGAAACAGAATTTCACGTTGCATTAGAAGGAGAGAAGTCAGTCCTTGTAGAGAGAGAATTTCGGCGCTCTCATGGGATCCTAGGGAAGTAGGGCGGGAAGGGGCCTCATGAAGCCATCTAGTCTAGCCCCTGCTCAGGGCAAAACCATCCCTGACTACACCATCCCAGTCGAGTGTCTTGGGACTAGGGAGCAGAAAAACTCATTGGGAAGGTAGGAAACAGCCTGGGTGCATTCTTAGGGATCAGGTTTTGCTTCACCATCACCTAGAGCAGTGGTCTCCAAAGTGGAGTGCGCAAGACAATCCACTGGGGTGCAGGAAGAAAATATTAGAACTTCTATTTATATTTATATAAATATACATATATTGGAGGTAAGTGCTCAAAAAATCTTACTGATGGGGTGCACGAATATAAATATATATATATTGGGGGGCGTGTGCTCAAAAAATTTTTACTGATAGGGGTGCGTGATCAAAAAAGTTTGGAGACCACTGACCTAGAGGGTCAGTTGTTTGAAAATAAGGCACTTTATTAAAGAATGCAAACTGACCAGTATCTAGAGCAGTGATTCTCAACCAGGGTGCCCATGGATCTTTTGAAAGGTGCCATAAATGTGTGAGGAGAGAAGCTAAGTAGATAAATGCAGGATCAGGCTTGAGCCCTACCTGAATGATTGCTCAGCCCCTCTGCAAGGGGGTAAGCACTGCAATATATACACTTGTTTTTGAATTTGGTGCTGTAGGATTCACAAAAGTTATGCAGGGGTGCCTTGAGTCCAAAAAGGTTAAGAACCACTGATCTAAAAAGTCCCAAGCTCTGCTGGGTTTTCTCTCTATCACATTAACAGTCTGGACTGAAGAGCAGTACCACCTCTTATCTGTGCCCATGTGTAGAAAGTACCTCAGTGCCACACACACCACATAGATCCTTCCCCCAGGAGCACAGAGGGGTCTGGAGAACTCTGATGTTGCTGCCACCCCAACACTGCTTTTAAGCCACAGCCAAAGTCCTTCACATCCCAAACTCACCTGATGTCCTATGCTAGGTTTAGTAATGCTATCACTTTTACTGATGGGGAAAACAGAGACTTCACGTAGCTTGCTGACCCTCCTGCAGAAAGTCTGTGGCACAGGAATCCAACTTCAAGCAGCACACAACCCACCTGACATACCTTCCCCTCTTGCAGTTTCTCAACAGTTCTGAGTTGTTCTAATCTTACAGAAGGTAGGTGCAGACTGGACTAGACTCTACCAACATACCCTTGAGGTGCAGTGCAAAGAATACAGATGAAGATCTAAGCCAGGTTTAAACATGCAGTTCTGAAAAGCTGTGGGCATGTGAACGTCTTCAGCACTGTTGCAATAAATAAAGTCTGTACCTGCAACTAGAGCTGTTGGAGGCTGCTCTTCCCCAGTGAAGCCCAAGGAGTTATTGTCTCTATGCAGTATTTGTCTATACTGACAGATACTGACAAGTGCAGGGTGCTGCAATTGGGCAGTAGTAACCAGCAGCACACTTATAAGATGGGAAACTCCCTTCTTGAGAGCACAGAGGCAGAAAGGGATCTTGGAGTCATTATTGACTCCAAGATGAATGATGGGCCGACAACGCGAGGTCACGGTTGGCAGGGCTAACTGGACCTTGTCGTGCATCCACAGGTGCATCTCAAGTAGAGCCCAGGAGGTGATCCTCCCCCTCTGTGCGACACTGGTCAGGCCGCAGCTGGAGTATTGCGTCCAGTTCTGTGTGCCCCACTTCAGGAGGGATGTGGACAACATGGAGAGGGTCCAGAGGAGGCCACCTGCATGATCCGGGGACAACAGGGCAGACCGTACAGTGAGACACTGCGGGACCTGAACCTGTTCAGCCTTCACAAGAGTAGGCTGAGTGGGGACCTGATGACCATCTATAAACTCACTAGGGGGGACCAGAAGGGTTTGGGAGAGACCTTGTTTCCCCTGGTGCCCCCCGGCATAACAAGGAATAATGGCCACAAGTTGTTGGAGAGGAGGTTTAGATTAGACTTCCATAAGAACTACTTCAATGTTAGGGTGGCTAGGATCTGGAACCAACTTGCAAGGGAAGCGGTGCTGGCTCCTACCCTGGGGGTGTTTAAGAAGAGGCTTGATGCCTACCTGGCTGGACTCATTTGAGCCCAGTTTTTCTCCTGCCCAGGCAGGAGGTCAGACTTGAAGATCTACAAGGTCCCTTCCAACCCTACTTCTATGATTCTATGAAGTATTTTAGAATTTAAAACCACGCTTCCTGAAGATGGAAAGGAATTTGGGCTGTAGAAATACTTACTTTTTAGCAATCTCCTCAAACACATTAGCTTTGAGTAACCTTTGTTGTTTGAATTCTTCTAGATAATTGAAGTCACCTTTAATAATCACTTGTTGATACAGAACTTCAGCCCAGTCTGGAACAAAGTCATAAGCCTCAGCCACGATAGCAGCCTAGGAGAAAGAAAGATTGCCAGAAATTACTGACTAGGTTGGGTTGTAATTAAGCTGTTTGCACTGGTAAAAGCTTTTCAGCCACAAGGGTTCTTCCTGCTTTTATATGTTCTCTGGCAAAAAATGCAGTCACAGCTTTGAGTCCTGCCCCTGTATTGTGTTTTCCCCCTAAGTCATCCTTCAAGAGAAATGCAGGGGGCACTATGAAGTATAAGAAAATAAGGTAGGACATACTTGTGATGGGCAGTAAAGAAACAGAGGACCGAAAATTAAGGCCTAGAAAATCTGATTTGAATAGGAACTTTGAGCAGTTTGGGGCCCTAAGAGTAGGGAGAGGAGAGGAGAGGAAGGAGGTGGCATGTGACACGTAACAGGCTGCCAGGACAAGACCTAACGACAAAGACCAGGTGCCATACAAAAGAACACTTTGTTGGGAGAACTGATCTTTGAATCTGAAAGCCAAAGACGCGGACTTTAAGATGTTGCTGTGGCTGCAGTAATAAAGAAGCCATTTGTTCTCTGTAACTAAAGTCCCCCTTTGTTTCTGTGGAGCTGCTTTCTCTGAATGAACTGCTTCAAGTGAGTCAGAGGAGCTGAGAAAACACCTGTTCCCACTGCCTGCCTGTCCTGGTGCTGCAGGTGGTGATCTTGCTTGCCTGTAACTTAGTCACCACCAACATCTGGCTTTATTCTCAGTACCTGAAGCAGCATTTCACCTTGGGAGTCTTGGCAGTGTCCACAGGACAGCAGGAGCACGCAGCTTCTCTCACTCAGCTACTTTACCTGGTAGAACCTAGGCAAGGACATGATGCAATCCATGAGGTGCTGTCGGTTCAGGTTGATTAGCATCGTGCTCTGATTTGTGTTCAGAAAATGAAGCTGGAGAGTTATCAATTTTGTCAGTCTGTTGCAGCGTAAGGACTGGCGGACACAGGAATCCTAGAGTCAAAAAGAAGCAAAACCTAGCTCCTGAAATAATGTTCCTACAAGGAAGCCAGGATGCCAGTCCCTGAGCGTGGCTCTGCAGGCTTTGGAGCCTGTCAGTACTTTGCCTTGTAAACCACTGCAGCTTCTCTGATCACTCAGTCCACCTGGCCGTATTCTTATAAGAAGCTCCACCCATCAAATGACGTTCACCATAAAAATCAGAAGCCAGTCTGCAACACTGTCACCACTCCTACTTTAAAGCTACTAGCTCAGCACCAAGTCAACTCCTCCTCCCCTCTCCTCCTCCATTCCACCCAAGATGTTAAGATGATCAGGGAGCAGTGCGCAGTCCGTGACTGAGTGATCATTTTGTCAGCCAGGTTGAGAGAACTGCCGCCTCTTCATCAGGATCTTTTGCTGCTGCACTGCAACATGGCACATCCCAGGTGCTGTTTCAGGTCAGGATGGCTCCTCACGGGTCACCCCCGAGGAGATGCTACTGGCCGTTTCCGTTCAACCTAAAGCCACTTCTGACCCCTCCTTGGGTGGCACTGAAAGCCAACACATTACAAAGCTTGAATTCCATGCCAGCTCACCTTGGAATAACTTTCTGCTGCATCAATAAAGAGAGTCAGAGCTTTCATCAACAGTTTCTTTAAATTTGGCACATCTTGGAGAGACTCTTCTGAAATGGAAAGAGATGTGAAACAAGGACCCAAGGCATGTGTAGCTACAGGGCACAGCACACCCAAAACAAATTTTGTAGTGCATTTGAAATCTGAAACTAGTCACTTCTAGCCATAACAGACCACAATGCACCAATTCTAGCCTGACACAAGAAGCTGCTCTGCAATGCACAGACAAAACACAAAGCCACTGTAGGAACCCGATCAAAAGTTCTGAAGGCAAGTTTGTAACTTCCATGTGCTTTGGTCAGCTAACCAAGTCAAGAAAAACATTCAGCATAACTTGTCTTTGATTCCTTAATGACATTAGTTTGTGTTCCAGAGCAACTCTTGAGTGTATATTAACAACCTTTGCAGCAGCAGGACAGTTGCTGCCACCGTCCCCCTGCAGGTTCAGGTGTTATGTCTTATGTCAACCTGTATAGGATGGTTTGGACAGGGCTGATCCTGCCTCAGGCAGAGATTGGACTAGATGTGACCTCTGGAGCTCCCTGCTGGCCTCACGGCTCTATGATTTTATGAACTCCCAACACGCACCATTCACTGTGGCATTAGGGGCAGAAGTAAAGAACCCTTTAGGCATTCATGTAGCCTGCTTAGGGAGGTTTACTGTTGCACCACAAAAGTTCAATTTTTTGAACACTGCATAAATGCAGATCAGCATGTCTGTAGCTACATCAGTGGTGGTAAGGGGTGTTCCAACAGCACAGGTACCAGGAACCACCAGGGCTTTTTGGAAGAGGAAAGCAGCCAGACAATGTGCTGTCAGAGAAGAGCCCAGCATTTAGCTAGTGGGATCACGCAGTGCACCTTGCTGAAGTGGAAGGGACTTTTAATGCTGCAGCCACTAGGACAAGCCATCAGAAGGGTATCTCCCAGCCATACCTCTATGTATGCAATGATCTGTGATGCCTTCAAAGAAAAATGTTGAATTTGGCCAATTTCCGATCATGCACAGCAATCCAATGTGTTCCTAGAAGCTACGCGCAAACATTCACATAGTCTTGGTTCCAGAACTTCCACTCACCCCAAAGCTGAGATTCAATGAGTTTCAGCTGTATACAGGCAGCTGCTTCATGATTCTCTCCAATTTCTCGACACATGCTGAAGCACAGGGCTATCATGTTGTGCTTTTCGCTGTCCCCCGGGCGACAACGCTTTATGTAGTCCAGCAGAGCTGTCTTCAGCGTTCCACTCTGTTAGGAAGGACCAATATCAGGACAGATACTTGAAGAGTTTATATTTGCTTTGCATTTTGGAGCTTGCAAACAAAACAAAATCCTGTACAATTTTCAAGCAAGATCACCATGCTACCTTGAGTCTCTTTTATACACTTCAAAACATAATGGGAATATAACTGGTGTATTAAAGACATAAAATAAGCTATTGATTAGTTTTCATAAATTTGCTGCTATCTGGCAGGTAAGAGTCACCAGTTTTAAAGTCAGCAACCTCTGATATTAAATGTCCAATCACACACACAATATAAGGAGGCCTCCAACTTTCTGCTGCCAAGTGAAATGGTTGCAATTTTTTTGTCAGAAAATGATCATTAAGGAGCATGGCCTGTTTTGAGACAGTCCAAACTGTTAAACTAACTATAGGAATCTCTTTATAATCTTATTAGGAGAAAGAAAAATAAATGGTAAAAAGATTTCATTAATAAATGGTGGTTGAAAACAAATCACAACTGAAGACATGCAGTATAGATTATAATTTGAGTATAGGTAAAAATAAAAGCTTCCTAGTTACTGTCAATGACAGATTAAAGTTTACCTGTCTAACACATGAATGCACATATGTGTGTGTGCATGCACATGTGCACACCATCCCCACCCTTTGTTGTTTCCCCTCCACCATCAGACCTACCGGGTCTAATTTTTTTCTCATCAGCACTTCAAAATAATGTTTCTCATGCAGCAGATCAAATATGTATGTCATTTCATTATATCTGCCAATGCCAGTGAGGAGCCGGACCTTTAGAGAGAAAAATACGAAGATCAGAGTGATGTGGGAAAACCTGCCTTTGCTGTAGGGTTAGTCTATGCCAGTTTAAATACAGCTAAAAGGATCACCATTTCTAAAACAGAGATTTCCAGCAAACACTAACCATGCAGGGAGCTTTTTAGCCCTCTCTAGCGATTCCAGTCTGGAAGGACATTTCATGTCATTAGCATGGTCATCTTCACTCTGGTAGGCCTTCTGCGGGCAGTGATAGGAGGTGCCTGTTGGCTTTGTAACGTGAACTACTTAATAGAGCAATATGTGATCACTAAACTCCACAAGCTAGATCTCCTCGTCAGTCTGCTACAGCTTCTGCCATTTCTCCGGCAAGCTTCGTCAACTGGCCAAAGGGTGTGGACAGCTGGCCACTTGCAGCTGACTATCAAACCAAAGAGCCATCATACATAAGGATAGCTACTTTAAGGAGCTTGGCCTGTTTTGAGACAGTCCAAACTGTTAAACTAACTATAGGAATCTCTTTATAATCTTATTACGAGAAAGAAAAATAAATGGTAAAAAGATTTCAAATTCCAGAAGCCACCTAGGCCCCTTGATCTTTTATGCTGTATCATTTTGTGCCACTGTTACATGAAGAGCCTTTTACTGAGTTGGGGAGGAAATGGGGTGGGGGGGGGAATTAGGGTATGACAGCTACGTACCACAAGGCTGTACTCCTCATTAGGCGCCAAGTGTTCATCAGTGAGAAGCCGAGCAGCTTGCAGGACTCTAGTAATTCCTTCCATATGACACGTCAGACTAAAGCAATTATGGGCCAAAATCAGCAGCTCTGTAGCTAAAGAACAAGAGAATCCAAGTGCTTCAATAAGATGAAGAAGCAAGTGGCTGCATTTTTAAAGGTGGTGCCAACTCTGCAAATGATTTGGAACTTTTCTAGTCACAGACAGTAAGACTGAACTGAACATGTCAGGCATTAAACCTGAGCAGCTTGATAGGTCACAGGTTCTGTAAATGCACACAGAGTCAAGTCTGGTCTTCCACTCTGCATTAGAATCTGGTCCCCTGGATTATTTTCTGCAAGGTTAATACCATGCATGAAAGGAAAAGAAACTGCCTGACAAATACACAATCAATTGCCTCCTTCTACCCTCCAACACCAACCATCATGCCAAATCAGATCTGTTTTAAAATACAAAGCCTGAAACTCCACATCTACGTTCTAAGACCCCTCTCCTAACTTTGATCTACTGAGTGATGTTTAGGATGGACTGAGTTCTCAGAGCCAGAATGAATGGATTAAATGCAGTGAATGCGTTTGTAGATCTCAGAACAAGCAGGTGTTTTGCTGATTAGTGTGGCAGGATCCCGAAGCAGAATGCAGCGTGCTTTACACTGGGGCCAAGGTCCTCTCTATGCATTCAGTACTGTAGGACAATGCTCATCACTACTGCAGTCTCTGAAAGTGGGAGGCAAAGGAATTCACCATATTTTCAAGGGTGTGGGGATACAAAGAGATGGCAGGGATGGGGATGCTCTCTCATTCCAGACCTGAGCAGACAGGATGAGGTAGGAAGCCAACTGTCCTTTACATGCTGCAATTACACAGCTAACCCAATTTCAATGTTGCTTCTCAACCAGTTACGCAGTGAAATTACTATCAAATTTACAAAATCTTTTAAAAATAAAAATCAGTTTGAATATACAATACACATCAGGGTATTGGTCCAAGAATAACTGCTGTGCATTTCCATAGTGCAACCAGTGAACCACCTGCTGAACTGTAACTCACTCAAGGCTACATACACTGTTTATTATGTAGTATAAAATGGACAGAAACACAGCATTGTCAGAGGCATCACAAACTCAAACAAACCTGTCCCATCATGCAACTAGCACAGTTTAAAACTTTGAGTGACTGTTCACATTTGAAGCATTGCTCTGCTCCAACACACTCTAGAAAGTTACAGAACTGACAGAACGTTCCCTGGAACTTTTCATCAGTGATGAAGTTCAGTTATCAGCATGAAAACATCAGTGCTTCTATATCAAGCCTTCTGTAACACAACAGAATTGGGGCTACGCTAGGGTTGGGTCCCAGCACAAATCCAGCAGGGTGAGAAGGCTAATGAAAAGTTGTACAGAAGTGGGGAAATGGCTTAATTTTTGGTAGCTTACCCTGACTTTGTTTTTTTAAGAATTTTAGGAAAAGGCAATTTTGGTGTGTACGCTTGACTATGGTATTACACTGGCAATCTTAACTTTACCCAAGTGTGTGTTCCCAAATAACATTATCTCAGCTACGTATAATCCCTACTCAGTGTACTTGAAGTTAGATATTAGGAAAAACTGCCACAAGGAGGGTAGTAAAGCACTAAAACAGGCTCCCCAGAGAGGTGGTGCAGTCTCCATCCTTGGAGGTGTTTAAGACCTGGCTAGACAAAGCCTTAGCTAGGATGATGTAGCTGGGGCTGGTCCTGCTTTGAGCAGGAGGTTGGACCAATCCTCATTTTCTGTGATTCTAAAAATAAACAGGTCATCTCTGGCTAAAACCTTTGTCTCTTATATTGTGTAGCTCTTCATTCATGGAGATGATATAATTAAGCTTCAAAATGCAGCCAAGATATTTTTCAGTAACCAGCCAGTAGTGAGCAAAGAAGGTTCTTCATAAATAATGGATGCCCCTCTGAGAAAAATGGATAAATACAGGTTGTGTAACCTTAACCCTAGCTTTTCTTCTTCTTCTGTCATCTGCCCCCACTGAGAAAAGTTCAGCTCCATCCTCTCTGCAACCCCCTGCAGGGAAATGAAGGCTGGTATCAAATCCCACCTTGGTCTTCTCTTCTCCAGACTCAAGCCCAGTTCCCTCAGCCTCTCCTCACCAGTCATGTCCCCTAGCCCCCCAACCATTTTCGTTACCTTCCACTGGACTCTCTCCAATGTGTCCACATCCTTTCTGTTATGGGGGGCCCAAAACTGGATGCAGGACTCCAGATGTGGCCTCCCCAGTGCAGAATAGAGGGGAAGAATCACTGCCCTCTATCTGCTGGCAACGCTCCTACCAATGCAGCCCAGGATGCTGTTAGCCTTCTTGGCAACAAGGGCCCACAATATTCATGTATTGTTTATAATGTATTGATGCATGGATGCACTGAGCTCTTACACTAGGGTTGATTCATGGTCATACATTTTTAAATATCTATTTAATACATTTTGGGATTTTCAGGAATAAATCAGTAATGGATAATTGGCGGTGGGTCCAAACTCTACATGATGTGTCATGCAGCCCCAAACTCCTGTCAGTGTGAGTGCATTAGGCGAACTAGTAGAGCTGCCTGTACAGTTACAAAAATTATTGTTTGCTATTTACTTACTGCCTGATAGCTCCCCACGTGGCACAGATGAAACTTTATCCAGCAATTTCATGCCAACCAATGTGCGATCCTGGCACAACTTGGCCAACTGTAGGAATGCCTGACTCTCATCTGCTGGGTTCAGAAGCTGCTTTTGCCCTGTGCATACACAGAGAGTTGTCATAAGCAAAAGTTGCTCTTGGACGAAAGGTTAACAATGTTATGAAAAACTTAGTGCAGTGTCTTCCTGATGCAGGGGTCGAAATTATGTGATCCAAAGAGACTCTCTCAGTCCAATCTTTAATGCTTAAGACTCAGCTCTTCTCTTTGCCAGATCATAAAATTAAGGCTGGCTGTCATTCATGGCAAAGATGGAAAATCCTGTGACTGTCACAGCAAAAACTAACCCAGCTGCAGAAAACAATTCAAGACAAGTCACAGTACTTAGCAAAATAACCCTGTTATTCATTAAAAAACCTTTTAAAAATGCAGGCCACCCTCCCATATTTGGCTATGTAAAAATAATAACAACAACAACAACTACCATCATCATAATCATAACAACGGAGGAATCTTCCTTGAAATCAGCCTGCTGGGGGTTACAAAGAGCATGACTTGCCAATTAAAAAAAATAAATAAATAAAACAGGACCTTTTTTTGCCATTGTAAATTATGGTTTTTTATTATCTTAAAAAAACCTTGATTAAATCAACAAAACACGGGATTAAAAGCAGAAGAAAACAGACACCATCACCTTTTTCTTCAGAAGATGCCAGTAATTCTTGTGTGATTTCTTCAGCCACAAGTTCTGCCACAGTTTCGGCCTGGAGACCCTGCGTTGTGATGAACACCTGGGCCTTCTTGCATCTGTCAGGCTGCTGGGATGACAGGATTGCTCGAAGCACCTTTTCAGAATCCTGGGCTGATATTTCACTGTAGGAGCAATTCAGTTCCTAAGCAGCACAGAAGATATTTAAACATGGTACATAGGGAAAAACGCCAGTGCCAGGTGGGGTAGAGTACTACTGTCCTCCATTTGCAGAACCCTCTTATCTGAACAGCAACATTTTTTTACTAACTTGTAACTGTTGCTGTTGTGTAACAAACTGTTCCTTTTTATGTTTCATTTCATGCAGCAGCTCTGTTCTTAACTTTGATATATAACTTGTAACTGTTTCACTTACCAACAGGAAAACCGGTGCTTTCCAAAGGGATTTGGATAACTCAGGATGTACACTAACAACACACTGTCGTGTAGAAGAGTCAATGCGAGGCAGATGAAATTCAGTTTTGAAAACTGGTATAGATGGATTAGTTACATTTAACAGTACCATGATTTGTAGATGTATTAAGGGTCTGATTCAGGAAAGCAATTAAGCCATGCAAACACACAATTAAACACAAGCTGAGCAACGGCTACAAACTTGTTAGGGGAGATCAGCAGCAAATAGGAAGGGTCCTATATTCCCCCCAGCAGCACCTAGGGTGACAAGGAACAATGGCCAGAAGCTGCTCGAGAATAGGTTCAGGTTAGAGATTAGGATGCACTATTTCACTGTTAGGGTGGCTAGGGAAGTGGTCCTCACTCCTACCTTGGGTAAATTCAAAAAGAGGTTGGATGATCACCTGTCTGGGGTTGTGTGATCCCAGCATGTGCTCCGGCCAGTGGCGGGGGGTCAGACAGATGATCAACTTAGGTCCCTTCTGACCCCTAACTACTATGAAACTATGGGGATTCAACGTAATGACACACCAAAATGATCAAGGAAACCTTACTGCCTTCCAAAAAACTGGACTTCGTTTTGTTTGACTAAGATCCGTGCAGAAGTTTTCACTTCACCTATCAGATTTACTCTCCACCCCCAAAACCCTATAGGCACAGCCAAAGCAATGACTGAGCTGGCTACAACTGGTGAAGGTCATATGAAAAGAAGCAGAGCCTTCTATTTCTGCCACACATGGTTTTGGTCCAGCTGATCAGCAGAGCACATGGACTTACTGCCTTTCCCCCTAGAATTGGCACCTTTTGCAGATGTGCTGGAGCAGAAAGAGCATAGAGGGTGTTTCTGTGCTGGGCCTCAAGCACTGCTGCTATCTCCTCAAGCTTTGAATGC
The DNA here is from genome assembly GCF_001723895.1 of Crocodylus porosus. Classification (NCBI taxonomy): domain Eukaryota; kingdom Metazoa; phylum Chordata; order Crocodylia; family Crocodylidae; genus Crocodylus; species Crocodylus porosus. The sequence goes on along the minus strand of NW_017728911.1, from coordinate 40,960,531 downwards.
TTTTGAGCCTTTTGCAGGTGTGGAGGACAACACCGAATTTGGGCCTAGAAATCTCTAACTGAGAAGCACTTTACATTCAAGATACCAATCAGACAGAGGCAGATCAAAACCAAGTTTAATGATGTCAGACAGGGAATCTACATGGCTTGGTTTAGTTCCATGCTTTACAGCACCCAGGATTCACCTGAGCACTGGACCATGCTACCAATCAGTAATTTTTGCCTGGTATTTTGCTGCAATATGCAGCAGCTTGCAGGTAAATCATTCTGTGGGCTCACAATAGATTTATTCTCCATACACCTCTGGGACAGCTTGAGGCAAACCACTGCAGTCCCAGTAAAACATTACTGAACACTTACCTTGGAAAGTTCATACAAGCAGAGGACTTGTCTGCAGTAGTTTCTGCCATGAACGCATTCATCTATTATAGTCTTCAGATTGAGAATAACTTGATCGTCTGGAGATGGGACCACAACAAATGACCAATTTTCTAAGCTTGAGGCTAGAAACAATGAACATTAACAAGGACATCTCTCAAAGCACATAAGCAGACACTAGTAAAAACAGT
>NW_017728911.1:40951990-40959863 GCF_001723895.1 Crocodylus porosus | reverse complement strand
GGTGTTGGCGGCTCATGTTCATCTTGGAGTCAATAATGACTCCAAGATCCCTTTCTGCCTCTGTGCTTTCAAGAGGGGAACTCCCTAGCCTGTATGTTTGCTGTGGATTTCTCCTCCCTGCGCAGCACCCTGTATTCATCTACATTAAACCCCATCCTATTGTCGTCTGCCCACTTTTGTAGTCTGTCTAAATCTAGTTGCAGCCTCTCTCTCTCTCTTCAAGTGTGTCTACCTCGCCCCACATCTTAGTGTCATCAGCAAACTTGGACAGCTGTTTTCCACCCCCTTGTCCAAGTCACTGATGAAGATGTTAAACAGTGCAGGCCAACGACCAAGCCCTGGGGGACCCCACTGCTCACATCTTGCCAGGTTGAGTACAACCTGTCCACCAATACTCTCTGGGTGCGCCCCATCAGCTAGTTTTTTACCCATCCAACTGTGGAGGCATCAATGCCACAGTCGCCTAATTTATCGATGAGAATGGGGTGAAAGACAGTTTCAAAGGCCTTCTTAAAGTCTAGAAAGACTATGTCCACGGTGACACCATCATCCAAGGATTTAGTTACTTGGTCATAAAAGGCAATCAGGTTGGTCAGGCAGGACCTGCCTTTGATGTACCCATGCTGATTGCCCCCAAGCATGATCTCCCCTGCTGGGCCCCACAGATGTGCTCCCTGAGCACATCAACTGCATCTTCACAGGATGCACTTAATGAACGTAAATATATACTAATTTAAAGAAAATCTGGCCTTACCCTAGAATTGTAGAAGCTTCATTGAAGCCTAACTAAAACGTATATTCCAAGAACAGGAACACAGGGACAGTTACTGAATTGTACAATGCTAATTTTTACCTGAACCAACCTGCACACACAGGTTTCCCTTGATTTATGCTGTACATGCATTCTCATAGAATGGTGCATAAATTGAAGTCACATAAATTGAAGAGTAAGGAAGGGGGAGGGGGAGAAGTCCTGCTCCCAGGGCTGCACAAGGCAGCAAAGCAGATGGAACAGAGTGGCACTCACCCCAGCTCTGGCTGCAGCAGCCCTGGGAGCGGTCAGTGCCAGCTGCCTGCAGCCGCTGGGCTGCACCATGCTCCGCTTGTCCCCACTCACCTCTGCTCTGGGGCTGTGCCATGCCCTGGTGCAGACAGCTGATGTCCGCTGCTCCTGGGGCTGCTGCAGCTGGGGTGAGTGCTGCACCCTGTGCTGCATGGGGCTCTGCTTGTCTGTGCTCACCCCAGCCCATGCTGGAGTAGCCCTGGGAGCAGCTGTCACCAGCTGCCTGCACCACAGCACAGTGCAGCCCAGGAAGTGGGGTTGAGCCCAAGCGCAGGAGCAGGCAGGTAGCGCTGGCCACTCCCAGGGCCGCTGCAGCTGGGACTGGGGTGAGAGGGGCCATGGCCCTTTCCCCTCCTACCACAGACTTACTTGCTTGGGTGGGGGGCATCTACACTGATCGCATAAGAGTGAATTGACTTCACATATAACGAATTATGGGTCTAAATATGTTCATCGCATAAGAGCAAATGTGCATATAAAGAACATGCATAAATCAAGGGAAACCTGTATCTATTCAGAATGGATGAGTACAAGAGGACAAATAATTGCACTGGGAGAATTTTGTTTGTATATGATGTTGGAAAATTCAGATTCTTTAGACCTGAAGATAATTGACAACACTGGTGGTTTTGTCCAATCTCCACATCCTCCTAAAACTGCAGGTAAGTTAACTTTGTTATAACAGAGGAAGACCGTAGAAACCTGACAGCAGAACTTGTCAAAAGACTGCAACTGATATGCTGGTGTTACTTACTACTTTGTAATCTTCTGGGCTGTGGAGCCTCATATTCATCTGAGCTCTCTTCTGCTATAAGAAGAGCTTGAATGTCTGGGTGTAAATTGTTTTGGTCGGCTTCACCAGCAGCCAATGCTCTGCAGTGCAATACCAGAGAAACATCCTGGTTATAGAAGTGAAAATAGTGGCAAACGCGGCTGGCTTCATGCACGCTTCCTTCATCCAGAAGATGTCCAATCAGAAAATTAAGCGACTCCACCTCAGTCCTATCTAGAGTATGTGGAGATGCATCTTTGAATACGAGACCATCAAGCTTCAAATATTTTGGTGTGTTCAGAGTAGCTAGCTTAGAGAAGGAAAACTCTTTGGCTAAGTTCTCAAAGGAAAGTTCATTACCCATCGAAGCCTGGCAAGACGATCTCGGCTTCTCCAATCCACTGTCTCTAATCAAGGTTTGTTGTGCAATGCGACAAAGCCAGATCTGCTTCTCTATTTCTTCCAGGTTCTCCAGCGGCACCGAGTCATCCTGGGCTAACCAGTGGCCAGCCAAAGTAAGCAGCAAATGTTTCTCTATGTTGCTGTTTATCTTATCAGCTGACGATTCAAACACCACGTTTGCCTGAGCTGAAAAAAAGTCAGACGCAGCTTTGTTGGAGACTGAATTTTTTGTAAAACTATCATGACACTTTTTCCAGAAGTCAGTTCTAGTTTGTTTTTGATGCCACTGTCCAGTCTGCTTGAGAAGATGCAAATCTTGAAGTACCTGCAAAATGCACGAAAGGCTGAGAGGACTTAACTTTCAGCATCAATTTTCAGTTCTCCGTAAATAAAATATGCACCAATATTAATTAATTTGATTACCAAAAAGAGAACTTAGGGCACTTTTACAGATGGTCTGGGGGCTGATGCTTTAATTAGAGTGGCTCCAAGAGCTGATCTAATTGAAGCGCCACCCCACCATCTATAATCAGTGTCCCTGCGCCTAAAAATGGCAATGGGGGTGCTTGAACTAAGGCTCGCTGGACAAGCTTCATTTCAAGTGGCCCCGCGATCATTTTTGAGTGTGGGGACACTGATACATAAGATGCAGGAGGCTGCTAGAGCAACTGCCACACTCCGCAGACTATTAATTCCAGTGCATCGGAGCAGGCTCGGTGCTCATGTATAGGTGCTCTTAGAGTCAACGTGTCTGAGAGTAGTGACTCCAGCTCAAACCAGTAAAGCACCAAGTACACCTGTTTTGCTGGATAAATAAAATGAACAGATGTACCAAGTAAAAATACAGTGGCAAAAAGGAAAGTGGCATTATTTTATTCACTTGAAGGCTCTGAAAATTAAGATGCTTGGCAGGTTCAACTTAATTGTAGTTCAAACTAAAATAATTCAGGGAACATTTTTCTAAATCCTGCAGAGGGGCTGAAAAAGTCATTCTTGATATCATTAAAGTATGTGAGCACCTGTTAAGAGCTTAACAGCCCAAAAAGACATTTGACTATGTGAATATTTCACTTTTAAGTATCACACAACTTCAAACAGCTATACTGTACCTCTTGAATAACCACGCTGTCCACAGACAGTTCTGCTAATTCTGCTACCTTCCTAGCCAGTGAGAACATCCCTCCGTCTTGCAGCTGCTCTAAAATTGATCTGCATTCATTCTGAAAAGTCTCTGTGTTGTAGTTGGTTAGGATGGCACGATTAATAGATATGGACGAATCCTTCAAGATCTGACCAAGGACACACAATTTCTTCACATCTGGGCCTGTTTCAGAATAGAGTATAGTTATTATTAAAGGAATTTTCTTTATAAACGAAGTCATCAGTGGTACATGCATTCCAACACGTCACTAGGAAAGGAGCCTCGCTTCAGCAGCTGAACACATTATAATGTTCCAAAACATACTCTCATTCTAAAGCTGGACTGTTCCCATTCATCCCTCACTACACACAACTGCAATCAACCATTCCCCTTAACAGGTTAAAGCCTGCTTAAGATTTTCTTTCATGACTATCTGCATAAAACACTTCTGGTAAAAAAATTCTGATACTTCGTAGTATCAAATTGTTAGTCTATTCAAAGTAACATTCTATCATGTTTTTTCTCTCCATAAAAATAAACAGTGATGCAATCCAAGCTCCAGTACTTAATTATTCCATGGAGACTTCTCCCACCTGGAATAGGCATTTTTCAAACTTTGCTACATATTTTAAATTCATACTAGCTTAAATCAACCAGATTACCTAAACAAATAAATTATCCTTACCATCAGGTAGAAGATTATTTGCATCTGCAAAGAGCTGCAACAGTTTTCCTAATTCATACTGTGTTCTACACTGCTGCAACATCAATTCAAGAAGAAACGATGCCTGAGACTCCACCCATGGTAGAGGTATAACTGAAGGCGTCTTCTCATCTGAAGTTTTAAGCTGTGTACATAAAATGAATTTCTAAGATTTTTTTTACATTCATATGCAGCAGTAAATTTATAATTTTATTTCTTGTACGGTGAAGTCACACTGGAAACAAATATAAAGCAATACCTATTCCAAAACTTGACTCCAAAAAGAGGCACTATATTTACTGTTAAATTGGAAATAGTGAATTTATTTATAGATAAGAATTCTGTAAATTTCCCCTAAAAACAGTACTTGTGGAGCTGATAAATTTCAGGGATGACACCTGGGTAGAGAAGACCCCTTCTTTAGATGTTAGTAACCTGGCCTATATCCTGTTTGTTTTATATACTTACCCATGATATAGAGTTAGCATAGTTTTCTGAGTAAAGAAACCCCTGACCTAAGCCTTGACTTGAATCAAATGGAAAAAGCCATCAGAAATAATGACATAGAACATTAGTTACTGGGATGCCCAGGGAGACAGAAAAACAGAGATGAAAGGAGAGAAGAATTTGTGACGTGTCTACCTGGGATAAGTAAAGAAAACAGGACAGAAAATTATTCCAAATATGCCCTTGCTGCATTTCAGTCTCAGCCACTGCTGGGCCAAATTCTTGCCCTCTGTTAGACCCTGACCTAGAAGAGCACTTAAGCACATGGCTCCTATCTCACCGAAGCCAACTGCTAAATCTGGGCCTTGAGGGGGCTGCTCATGTGCAACTTGGCCCTCTCAGAGGTTTACAGAAGCCAAGTCTACATAGTCTTTGCAACTGCTAAAAATATTCACAGAGCAGCCCCTTGTCAGAAATGCACTCTTCAGAAAACTGCCAGAAGTATTCAAGAGCACCTGTTGACCTAGAGATTTTCTGTGTAAGCTGCTATTTTATCAGTACCCTCATATTTGCTGTACTGTGATAATTAACACTACTTATGAGTGACCAGGAACTGCAATTCTTTTCCTCCCATGAACAGTTGTGTACACTACTAGCAGTCTCACTCATGTAACACAACTGGTCATGGGGCAAGGTGTTTCTCTTTTGTAAGTGAGGGTATCAGTTTCTGGCCCCATGTCACAAATAATGATTTAGAGAAATGCATGCAATTTATTAAAGCAACAGTTCCTTTTACTCCAACCCCACAAAACCCCAAAACCCAGTTTTTCCACCTAGTATCAGTGATGAAGAAGTTGTTTGAAACCTTTACTCCAATGGTTCTCAACCTCTTTTTGTAGCAGGACCCATTTGTAAACATTGATGGCCAGGCCCAACCCACTGTGCCTCACTCCTGACCCGCACTCCTCCCACCCCCATCTCCAGGCCCCAACCCACCCAGTTTGTGGAACTGGGAAGTGGGGGGGTGGGGACAGACATAGGGAACATGTAGAGGCCCTAAGAAGCTCCTTGCAGGCTGGAACTCTGCCAGCCCGCAAGGGAAACACCATGGTTTGCCACATTTTTCTCCTTTAAAAGACAATCTATTTTTAAAGTTTGTTGATCCATTTTTAAAAGTTTGTTCATGACCCTTTCATATATTCTTGTGACTCACTTTTGGATTGCAACCCATGGGTTGAGAAATGCTGCTTTACTACAAAATCCTCTCCTAAATTATTTTGATTGGTTTCTTTATCTTTGTTTTAACTTTAATGTTAGAAAGACATCCAGATGCAATATGATACTTAGGCAAAGGCATTTATAAAGTAAAATGAATGCTGCTTACTTTTTCAAGACTCATCTGGAGGTTGCAGAGTTTGGTTTTAGCTTCACTGTACTTTTTACAGTCCATACATAATTCATAGATTTCAAGCATTTGCAATAGTGGGGAATCCTTTAAGACAGACAAAAAGGTTATAAATATCTCTGAAAGTGCAGTCCTTTAATTAATGAAGAGGGGATTTTTTTAAACTGTGTGACAGAACAATAATTATGATCTGCATTTGTTTATAAAGCTGTATATAGATCTGAAAAAATATTTGCAAGTTTGTAGCTGTTCAAAGAACATCTATTTTAACATTTTTGATAGGGTCAGGTACCTCAGAGGATCAAGCAATAGTTATTTTCCAAAAAATCTGAAACATGGCGTAGAAAATCTTCTGGCAACCAGAGGATGGTCTATTTGCAGAAGTGAAGTACATACAAAATGTAGGCTTTAAACGCTTGTTAACTACCTTTAGAAAGAGAGAGAAACCATTCAGAAGAGTTTTACTTTTCCGCTTTCTTAAAAACATCTTCCAGAGATTGGAAAGGTCCTGAAGATCCCATTCATGATTTTCCACGGAGCCTTGAACATGGCTTGTTGCTTCAGCAGCAGTAGCATTATCCACAGAGGTAACGATCCAAACACAGAGACACTGAATAATATCGGCCTCCTATCAAATGGACAAAAGTGGTTGATTTTTAAAAACCAAGGAGGTAAAAGATCCCGCTTAATCAGCTAATAACTATGTGGACAGCTGTCAAGCTACCCATAAAACATCATGGAGTGTCTTATGTATCCAATTATTTTGACAGCTGAGGAATACTTACAGAATGTCCCTATACAGTTGTCTTTGACGTACGCATGTGAGGTAATTGTCTACCTCATCCCCAGAACAAGAAGAATTTTCCTTATTTTGCAACAGACATCAAAATTAAAATAGTTTGGAATAATCTTTACCTGAAAACATGCCGCTAACACACTCAGGAACGGGGTATGGTGCTTCATTCCTTCCATCAGAAGGTAGCATGAAGGGTTAGGCTTCTCTTGGCACCAAAACAGAATCTGGAAGAGATCACCCGGATGCCCCCTCTGCCTCTGTTTGGTTGGGATGGGTCTGGTACTGTCACTGTGATGACTTCCTAGGCTAGGGTGAGAGAGCTCTATGCTCTCAAAGGCCAGCATCAAGTGATCTTGTAAAATGGGAGTGAAATCTTGAAGGATACAAATGACCTAGAAAAATAATCAAAAGGCATCTATAAATAGAAAGTATTCAAAGAGACTGGGAGAGTATTGCATATTTACAGTAAAACCCAGCAAACAAAATGAAGGCATGTCAGCAAAGTGATTTTAAACAGTACACTTCTGAAGAGCTACAAATGAAAAAGCATTCTATCAAAGCAAAGTCAAATATCAAAATCCCTCTTTCTTATGTAAAACAAAACTCAAAAAAACACGCATGCATTTTTAGCTTCTGCAACATCCTTGGCATTAATGGTGCCTTGTGAAAAGGAATTTTTCAGTAAACTGACACGGTGCCTTGTTTTCAGGCAATTTCACATTTAATTACCTTTTTTTTAATTTTGAAAATATTACAAGTGGGCTTTTCAAAGTAGCTCAAGTCCCCACACTCTCTGAACTTAATTTTAGTTGGATTTGGGACCAGCACTCTCTTAGGACACTTTGAAAATTCTAGCCTAAAACTGAACGGAAATGCAATATTATAGTAATTGTAGAAAGAAACTTTTTGGGGCCAAAATGCCAGATGTATACGCTCAAATAGCATTGATCTCAATGGGAATTAGCTAAAATTGTTCTCATTATACAGGTGGACTGCCAAAGATTGTCACTGCAACACTGTACAAAGTATGTAACATAACAAAATATAAAATGTTTACAGTAAACATCTTTACTCACAGAATAGATGAGCTGCAAATACAGTTTGCTGTAGTTACAAGGGATATATTCATAGATCCAATTCTCTA
>NW_017728911.1:40938804-40950066 GCF_001723895.1 Crocodylus porosus | reverse complement strand
TCATAAAAATAAAATGTTACCACTGGAGCTCTAGTTTGGTATTAGACTAAAACATTTTTGAAAAAGGATCCTAATTCATTTACAGAAAAAAGAGCTCCACTTTCAAAAGTGATGCTAAACACTCAGACTCTTAAGTCCCATCATCTTTTTTTTTTTTTTTTTTAATACAAGCCTTGGCATTTCTAAAAAAGCTGCTGTAAATCTCAAGTAAATGTGTTTTAAAGAGCTTTTTCAGAAAGAGAGCAAAAGAAAAAACCCAATACCTTCCCTGAATAGAAGTGAAAACAGCCTGGACCTAGAGTTAAAAAGGCTGTTTCCTAAAGGTATTCCTAGAAAAAAAAAGTTACTATGAAGTTTAAATGCACAATTTTTTCTGTAATTTTCAGACAAAAACTAAAGTACAAAAGAAAAAGAAATCTGTCAATTTTCTTCTATCTAGTCCTTTTATCACATCATAATATTAAGCAAACAAGGTAATCACTTTGAAAGGTTATTTCACTTTGTACTAGGAGGCTATTCTAGTTCTGGCTGCTCTTCTGACACACAGCCACCCATATTCCTGAGTCAGACCTCCCTCGCAGAGTAGTGAGAACAGGGCACCTAAGAATGGCAAAGCTGTTAACTTCTCAAAGGAAATATGCTATCCCTACTCATTTTAGAGATTACTCAGACCGGGAACAATTCCCTCTGCCATTCCCTAATACCTATTTATACCATTCAGTTTTAAAAGGTGGACAAAGAAACTTTACCCAAGGATTCTCTTATTGTGCTGTGCTGAGACTCTTCATTTTTACTCTTGAAGCTCAAAATTAGGTTTGCAGCTTTAATATCAACTCGGAGTTTTAGGCTATCAAGCCCAAGTAATTCTAGAAAGCAGACACAGGCTGCCCCTATGGATGGTACATAAAAGAAAGAAAGGGCTAAAGCATAGGCTTCACTTCCTGCTTGCTGAATCCTGAAACAAAGGAAAAGTCAGAGTCATTGCAATGCAGTTTTTAACTGAAATTTCAGGCACAAAAATTCACATTGCATGTTAGCATTTATCATTCTGTAAAAATATCACCAGTGGAACTTCTGATTTTGGTAGTGTCAGAAAACATTTACCAGTTGGGAGTCACCATTTTAGGACAAAACTGAACCCAGGTAGGAAAATAAATGTCCTACATCAAAATATTAAATTTTACTTGAAATTTGCAATTTATTTAAATAAAACTTTTATAAAACTAATGAGCAATGCAAATTTCATAGTATTTGTTAAATAAGGTCTAATGTAAACACATTAAAAATTATCTTGCAAAGTTTACAATCAAAACCCTGCATTATGAGGAACCTGAAACAAAGGCCACAGGTTTACAGTGTCCAAGATGGATAAAAGTGCAAGAGAGACAAAAAAGACATAAATAGCAACTGGCAAATAAGAGTTTTAGATTATTAACATGGAAGAACTCTCACTTGTTTAGTTAAAGAAATTTGTTTCTGGCACGACTTCAGTTGACTGTTCCTTTAAATGTTAGCTGTGTCATCCACCCTAAGGCTGCCCTGCTTTATAATCCAAGGCCCACCGGGTCCCTCCATGTTGGAGGGAGGGTTCTAGGAGCTACTGCTGGAAGAGCAGTTCTGTCCGTGCAGTTCAAATGGATCCACGCTGACAAGGAACTGGGGTGGGAGAACACCTCTGAGGGCAAGAGGCAGAACAGCAGCCTGGCTCTCTCCTTCGGCACACGAGAAAGACCTCCATAGGCTTGAAGATGGAGGACATTCTCACTGTGCTTGTACACAGAAGTAATTATCAAGAATGGTCTTCCAACATGCTGGAAGTTTGAACTACAGCTCATTTCAGACACAAAAGTTGTTATATACAGGGTACCAACAGACAGAACAATTACACCAATTCAAAAGGCAGGGTGGCTTAATTGCATGTCACCATACATCAAGCTGAACCTCTACAACTCTTTCATGTGTCCACTCTATCCTCTACGCAGAAACTAAACTACAATAAATGTGTATCTCTGGTTTCATTCAGGGGTAAATTACTACAGTTTAGCTTCCATCTGTAGGACAGAAGAGATGTATGGAGCAGTTACAACACATCAGCCTGAAGCACAGTTAATCCTTCTTCCCCCTCCTCCTTTAAACTGGTACAATTGTTTCATCTCTCTCTACTCACAATGCATCTATATTTTAATTGTAGTGGTCATGGGTACATAGGATACTTGAAGACTATAAGAAAATAGTCGCTAAGCAAATCCCCTTCTATTAGCATTCTGCACTAAAACCCAGGCCCAGGTAAATGGTACTATCATAATTGCTTTGACACTGTACTCTACCAAATGGAGGGACTGCACTACTTGCCAACAGTGAACAGAAAATCCTGTGCAAAATACAAATAACCTAGAAACTTGTAAGACTTAAGCATCACTTTTCTGGAACTCCTTCTAATCTCATCGTTTCATAGCCCAGTGGAAATTAAAACCGATCACAGTGGGAACTTCACCTTGATTTACATAAATAAAAAGTCACAGTGAAGGCTGAGAATGAAAAGCCTTATATTCCTACTACACTCAGGTAGGAATTTTTTTCTCGGAAATGTCCTGAACCCCTGTATATTGTTACATTTTCTATATAGGGAAAAAATGCTCCTTTTCCTTTAAAGTTCGCCTGCTAATGTAACTCTTCCAGGTAAAATACTAGGAAAAAAAGCAGCTAGAACCTTGGATCATATAAGGTGGCTGAAGAAATTAACACCTATATATCATCAAAGCATAATTCAAATTTAAAGGGATACAGTCAACACGTGCTTCTAGTTGATATGAAACCTCATTTCTAAGAAAAAAAAATAGACAACCAAACCAAAATGATCAGGAAATAAAAATGTGTTTCTCTAGCTCATGTTTAGAAGCTGTCTTCTGATAGTCATTTTCTATCATTTCCCTTAATGGAAACTTTTACCATTTGCTCATGTGAATCCTTCACAGAGTAACAGGGCAAAAAAACCACATTAAAAGCAGGAAGAGGTTTTTTGTTTTTTTTTAAAGAAAGCAGAGGCAGATTTAATAACTGCAATTACTGTTAACTCTTTTTGCAGATGGCAGACTTCAATTAATTATATCCTCTCTTTTCTGTAGTTAAAACAGGGAAATTACAGTTCACAGGGAAAGAAAAAAGGGGGAAAACAGCTCTCTCCTTTTTATCTATAACTGGTTTTCAAGTTAGAGCCTAGTCCTGCAATCGTAAATCCTCAGAGTACTCCCCCTCGAATTGACTTTGGCAGATGCATGAGGATACCGTGTACCCTTGGTTTACAAACCCAGACCTAACATACTAGTTAAACAGCAAATCTTAATGTTATCAACCACAGACCCAACTATCTACAAAAACAAAGACACCCAATTCTACATTCTAGCCTTGTGTACATAAAGCTATTTAAAAAATGAACTTCATTGGTCTTAACTCGACAAGCCAACTATTTTATCTGTATTTTTCATTTTCACTATTCTTTACCTTCCTTTTTATTTTTTTGATGAACACACATTTGTTTTTAAATACAATACAATAAATGAGAATTTAAATTTTGAAAGCTGGAACTATTTACAGAATGACAGTCCCGTGTCTCATCTTAAACTGTGTTCTAGTATGGGGATATGCCACATTATTACCTATATTTCAATACTTACAACTGCTTTGGGGATTTGCTCTTTGCTAGCTGCTGTACTAAAAAAGTGCCAAAAGCAAACGATGGCCGTCCATGGTGCAAGTAGTAGGAAAAGTCTAGTCGTTCCATTATAGCATACTTGTTTACCAGTTCAGGAGATGAGAAATGAGGAAAGTCACATGAGGTGTCTAGAAACAAAGCATTACAACTGCATATAAACTTAGTTTCAAAAAGGAAGGTGCATTTCTGCTACTCAACAACTTCTACTGAAGAGGAAATCAAGCATCAAGTTAGCTCTGCTTTAAACTATAGAGGTTCCCAGTATGACTGGACTTTCAGTACAACTAGAGACACTATTTTAGTAGGTCACCCAACCTCATAGTCTCTTATCTTCCTTCTGTGAGAATTTGGAATATATTGCTCAGTTATCAGTACATTTCAAAGAGGATTGCTTTTAAAGATGTTTTTAGAAGAGAAAAGCACTTCAGTTATATTCATGTGCTCCCAACTTTCTCTTTCAAAAAAGTGCTGTTATAGCTAGACCACCATGATGTTCCTTTAAAATACAACCTTTAAACATAAGAAACGTTCCAAAAAGAAATGCTTATTGGACTAAGTGATCTATTGGGCATTCCCACTACAAACTACCTCATACAAAACAGCCTAAAAAAACCATTTTAAATTGCAACATTACATACCTGCAATGGCAAGAGTATTTGTTGACTGCCAGCCAAAGAGCTTGGTGGGATCAAATGGTGCTAATGACTGAAAAAGTAGATACAAATAACACTCGGAAACAGTTTAAAGTGTTTGCTGTTGTTTAAAAAAAATTTTTAAGATGTTTTTAAGGAGTTATAACAGGTGAGAGTAAAGCTGTTGAAGAGGCTACAGTGTCAATACCCCTGACAGTTGTTTTTAGAAAGTACCTATTCTTAATTCATGCAGGACCAGCGTGATTGTACTTTTAAGCATAAAATTAAGTCTCTCTGAAATAAATGGAAAGGTGAGTACACAAGTACTATGCTAAATTGCAGCTTTACTGGGACTAATGATTTTCTAGAACACAGTGGTTCAATCTATCAATGGGCCATTTCACCATCCAGTGTAAGCCCTGAATATGCAACAAAGGCAACCTAGTTAAGTGTTTAAACAAAGACTTCAGGAGTCTAACCTTACACGCCATTTCTTTTTTAAGAAGAAAACTTGTATTGGGCTTAATGCCTTAAAGCCCTGTCAGTCCGAAACCCAAGCTCCCATGAAGTAATAAATGATAGAACACTATTGTGTATTTTGTTGTGTAATCAGGCCAGCCTAAAAGATGCTAAAGGTAGTAGTTTTTCCACCCCCAAAAAATGAACGTGCTTCATCTTCTCTATGAAACATTTAAAAAATAAGCTACAAAATACAAAACAGATAGAAAATTTAAGTTTAATTAGTCTTAAACTAAGTCAGAAAAACACATTCAAACTGTCCACAGATCAAAATAGAACTTCACTCACATTCTGATTTCTACTGTATCATGCAGCTTTGTTTGCAATGCATTACATGTACCTGAACAAGATGATAGAGTGAGATATCTGATGGAAGAATTCCATGAGAAGTGTACTGGGGAAAGAGAGCAGCCCTAAGTTTGGGGTAAGGAGCCAGTGCCATTTTTAAGAGTTGTGGATCCACCTTCTTCAGAGGCTTTTCAGCATCTTCATTCTGAAGAACCTATATTGAAAAAGGAAAAGAAACAGAGTATTTCACAAATAAAAGTACTTGCACACAGACACAATTTAAAATAAGATTTGAGAGCCAATTCCCATGGCTACTGTATTTTGCTATTTACTTCTAAACCATAACATTTTTTAAACAGATATTATAAACCATTATTTTTAAATATACTCTAATATTTGGTCTATTTTTCATAATGTAGTGCATCTTTGCTCCTGGGGCAACTGTGTGGTGCCAGTGTGATCAGCTGCCGTTGTGGCACTGCTTGTTTTTGCCTCCCCTCTCCACAAATGCAGTGTCTGGCGCTGCTGCCTCACTTGTGCCCTCCTCAGTTATGCTACAGTTAATGAAGGATATTATACTAAAGGTATATTTTCAAGCTATGTATCAAGAAACAATTCAGTGGCATTTCCCTGTTAGTCTGAATCATGTTAAGACAACATCCCCTTTCATTTTGCATATCATAGCAGTAGATTTCCAGAGACAAGTAGCATAAGGTTAGTTAGCCATTATAGACATTACCTGATCAATACCTCCAGGTGCATACATTGTAGTTGCAAGAGCTAAAAGCGTACGACCTTCCAGCAGCATGCTGCTGACGCTGGCTTGATTACTAGGAATCAAGATCTGAGCATTTGCAAGACTAGCCTGAAAAATCATCTTTGGATCTAGAAAAAAGAAGTGAGGTTTTTGTCCAATAAAAGCAATGATTTAATGACATTATTAAATTATAAGTTTAAAATCATTTCATATTTAAGAAAAAAGGTTAAGGTTTATTTAAGTCAAGCAATTTTCTTCTTAGTTTTATGCACATGTCAACAGATGGAATTATAGACTCTTCTTAATTTATGTAAAATTCTCATTGTGCTCAAATAGGAATTTAGTCTACATAGGGGGTTGGACTTGATCTGCTGGGGTACCTTCCAACCCTGAAAATCTATGAAATCTATGAAAATCAGGTCTAGTATTTTACTTTGTGTCATAAATCAGTTTTTTTTTTAACTCTACAGCAGAGACATTTTTGAAAAAATAAACCTTGAATAAAGGGTTTATTTGCATTTATTCACAATTGGTTAAACACTGATAAAATGCTTGGTGCTATAAAAGATGGATGGGATTTTTAGAAATACGTGAATAAGTCAAGAACTTTCTTAGTGATATTGACTGATTAATGTTGATATTCCTGGATAAGGAATGTATAACGTAAAAGATTGCAGGTAAGTTAACTCACAGTGAACACATCTTTGTTCTGTTGCTATTTAGACTTCTACTAAGGTATTCATCAGCATTTTCAATGGTACATAATCTCTCTCAGGTACTTACAAGACTCTCACCACTGCAGCATTTGAATCCCTCATATCTTTATCCTGGACACCCTTTGTGAAACATTGTATTCCTCATTTTACTGATAAAGGACTCGCGCAGAGAGGCTACTTGACTTGCTCAAGGTCCCACAAGGAGCAGAAAATTAATCTTAGCTCCCCCAAGTGTTTAGCTAACACCCTCCCACTTGACAGTCACTTAACAAGGCCAGGCTCCTACCTCTTGGGTTACTGGCAACCCCTCGACACTGCACTAGAAATTCAAACCAGGGGTGAGCTTCATGCAGTTCCTTGTTATCCAAAATAGGGCAATTCGAAGGAGTTAAACTGAAAATAAGACAAAAATAGTAGCATTGTGAATATAACAAACTGAACAGTCTCTAGGGCTGTCAACCCAGCACCAATCATAGAAGTAGAGCTCTGCACCTGAAGCTTTTAAAGAACCTGAATTTTTATGAAAACCTTGTTTCATTGAATTGATTTGCAGAGTTTTCTCTATCCCACCCTTACACCTTTGTTTAAACAATTACAATGCTACTGTAGCTCCACTTCAGTCAGTATAGATTTAACACATTTTAAATTTTTGGGTAAGCAACAATCCCTGAATCTTACAATTTACATTACCATTGTAAATACCTGACTAACTTTCATTCATATGTCAGAATGTATCATTCAAATTGAACAGCTTTTGTTGAAAGGATTTTCAATAACTTATCTTTGATTACGTTTGCCCTCATCCCACTGTTTGCTTCATCCCACACATTAACTTGCTTCCCACCCTCAATGTCTTCTTCTCATTTGTTTCATCAACCATTCTCTCCAAGAACTGCTAGAAAATATTTGTTCTGTCAGAACAGCATCTGTTGCCAAGATACTATTTGCTTCCTACATCAAAAGTGATGGCTGGGAGAATAATCCTAAAGCAAATAGCCTTCTCTCTTCTCAAAACACAACTAACCTTGACATGCAATTCTGCAGCAAATTCACTAGTTAACATGTCAAAATTTTAGTCATAGCTGGGCCCAAACTGGACAGGTTCTAAATAGCACTGCTATTTAGTTCCATATTAAGATTCTATTACTTAAATCATTGCAGTGTTTCAAATGGTCACAGTAATAATGCTCTTCCTTAAATATTAAGGAACATGCAAACCGTCACCATATCAATCATAACACAAAGAAAGCTTCAACATCAGACAGCAAGAGATACTCAAGTGTCAGAGTTGAGCTTTCAAGGGCCACGCTAATTACTGTCAAGGCATTACAGTACCTGCCATGGGACAAAGCTTCAGTTCAAAGCACAATACACCTCCTTCCAAATTTTTCTTGAAGTCATTACTGCTCTGACAATCTTTAAATCGTTCTTTTTGTCAGATAACAAGAACTGTTATTCTTGAAAATTTCATCACTTGCTATCTAAATTGTATTTTACTAGCTTTCATTTTTAAAAATTATCAGAATATAAACACTTTTTTTCTGGCAAATATATCAAATAATTGTACCTGTAATAGTCTAAATAAGTGTACAGCAGATATTGCAGACTATACTCTAAACAGTAAAGGATGAAACAGGTATGGAAGTCCAAACCACTTGCAGTACTGTATTTTGGAACAGGGTGTGGATTTTGCATTATTCCTCCAGTGTGGGTCAATCTTAGGAGGAGCAGTTCAAAATCATCTTGCTCAGATGGGACAAAAATTCCATTTCTATCAAGGAAAAAGAAACATTACATACAAACATATATTATTAAGCACTTGTAGCTTTCACAGATGTGGAGGCTGAACACAACAGGAATTCTAATTATATTGCATAGTGTATTGCAGAAGCAACTATAACATGCGAAATACATTTGCTTACAATGCTTTCACAGCACCACATAAGGGTGTTATTATTCATTGTGGGAGGGACATGAAATATTGCATATTTCTGGATTTCCTCAGCACAGATAAAATGGACAACAGAAACATCTTTTATGCATAAGATCCGTGCATTGGTTGTGTATTTCTTGTGCTCCCAAAACTCCTACTGCATTCAGTGAGAAGTCTGGGTGTGCAGAGACTATGGGATTGAACCCATACTTTTCAGCTGATTCATACCATCTAAATAAATATATTTCTTTTTTTTGTATGGCATTGTACATCTTAAACTTCACACAATTATGCTTTTATATCCCAAGAGTCTGGTTCTCCAGGAATGTAAGCCTAGTGTGAACGCCATGGGGACACTTACCTTGCCAGCTTGTCTAATATTTCATTTCTTACGTAGCTGCTGCATAGTGTGTTCTGGTCAATGATATCTGGTGTCAGAGGAGGCCAGTTAGCTTGTTGACATAAGGTCTGCCTGTTGTGTGGAAGTGACTCTTCAATCCATGAGCAAATGCTAAGCCAGTCATGCTGGGCTGTTATGTGCATCCAAAGAACTTCAGAATCACAGGACTTGAAGTCTGAATTTTAAACACACAATGACAACTTGCTGAGGCAATACTGAAACTTGTAGCTAATATACATACCTTGTAAATAGGTAACTTTCTTTGAGTTAAAGGCAGTGCCATAACTATGTAAAACTTTACTAGTGAAAGTACTGCAATGTAATAGGCTGCAGAGAACACTAATACATGTCATTTGCTATAAATAGCAAACTATTTTGGGAAGCCCTTTTAACCTTTTCCTTGCCCTCTGATCCTCCTGAGTATATTTTTATGGTTGGATGAACTCTAAAATTTATTGGAGTTTTTGCCCTGACACTCATAAACATGTCTTTACTTTGCAACAGCAAAAAATAAGTAAACCTCACTCGTAATGTGTTACATCTACACCCATGTCACATATGGCTGCAAAGTCACCTCAGTTTTCAATGTGCAGTTCACTCATGTTGGAATACTTGCCTTCTGGTGATTTTTTAGGAAGAAGTATCATCTCTTGAGTGAGTGGATCCCACCATTGAGCCCAGTTTAACATAACCCTGTGATCTTTGTTGTTAATCCGATGCTTGTCAAAATTTAAAAATGTGCTCAGAACAGCTGTGTGACTGGAGAGATCTTCTTCCTTTCTCCAGTTCCTAAAACTGACAGCAATATTCACTCATTAATATGTTTTCATATTAAACCACAGTTTATAACACCAGTAATGTTAACAAGAGAGTTAATCAACTTTGTGTTTGAAAAGTGTCCATAGAAATTAGATTTTATATCTTCAATCAAAATTTTGCTAGTGCCTTGAATAAAGTAGCGTAAAGGGGAAAGAAGGCTGGTTAACTCCACTAGGTATAGCAGTAAATATTCAGTATAGTAACAACTGATACAACAGGCACATGAACCATAACAGGAATATTTTATAATGAATCAGATATTTAAAAGCCTCTTAATGTGCGTTATTTCAGGGAAAAAGTAAGGTAACGATGATTAACTGCCACTGATTGTGTCCAACAAAAATAAGCTGAAATACCATACTGCATGTGCCGTAAGGCTTTAACATTTTTACATTTTAGCACAATTCCCTAGTTATTTAAGGTAGTACGCATTGCTGTTACTATTTTATTTACATTCACATGTATTTATCTTATTGTTGTGACATTGGCAAAAGCCCTCATAAAGCTGAAAATATTTAGCCATGCGCAGTATGCAAAGATTTTACACTATAGTCACAATTCTTGCATTCCTGAGAGCAGCAATCAGCTTTCAATCTCGTGTAGTACTTTCCACAGTACTGACGAACCCACATGATATTGCACTTGGACAATCCCAAGAGTCTACGTTTGTCAGCATAGCAAAGCATGCCGAATACAAGCCTGATTCATAGTTCTTAGCATGTTTAAAAGCTTAACAATACTGTTAATTTGCAATAATAAAGTGAAGCTGCATTACCTGGAAAGTGAGTGCCTCTCTCTATTTTCCTGGAAGGATCCTGAATAAAAGCTTTCAACCTGATGAACAAAATCTATCATTTTCTTTTCTTTTTCAGAAAAATAGTTTTCTTCTTGCAGTACTCCCACCTTGAAGGCAAATTTAACAAGTTACCTGTGACTGCAATTCTACTTTACAAGTTAGTGCTCACATAAAAAGGAGTTGGGTGCTATTGAGATAGAAATAATCTATGGGAAAAAAACTTGCAGGGGTGTAAATAAATGTAAGAAAAAAAAGCATGGCACCTATCAAATCAATGAGAGTTCCAAAACTGACTTTACTAGGGCCAGGATTTCAACTTGTGAAGAAGAAAACTACACCAGGGTAAAGAAACATCACTTCAACTGCAGATGTAAAAAAGAGACAGAAAAGACACGGCAATGGCAAATTTCTAAGGCTGTTCCATGGAAATGGGGCAAAAACCGAAGTGTTTGTATCAGGCCAGCCCGGGGATAGGAAACAGCATTTATTCTACACAGAGTCTCTTAAGCGCTAATAATTTAGTGGACGAGCGAAAAAATTATTCTTTCACTTACCAGCAAATCCCGTATATTTTTATCAATAGTGTGCAGACATATCTTATGCAACTGCTCCTTCACATCAAAACCCTATAAGAGAGAGAGAGAGAGAGATTTCCTTCACAGGCTAATATAAATTCTGCACATGGATACA
>NW_017728911.1:40935996-40938129 GCF_001723895.1 Crocodylus porosus | reverse complement strand
GAAAAAAAAAAGAGAGATGTTAGTCCCCTCCCATCATATAAAATAAAATTTAAGGAATTGTGTGAGAACTAGCTAATGATTGTCAAAAAATTTCTGACAGATCATTTTGAAACAAGAGCATAATGTATGCTAGCTCTCAGCATGCTAGGACAAATAGCCCAATTGTGAGTTAGCCAGCAACAGTATTAATTCATCTCTAAATTCCACAGGTCATTTGTCTAGTTTACAAAGTATCTGTCCCTCAAGAGCTCTTATTTCTTACACTTCTCTAGAAATTCTTACAGTAGCTTCAAAATACAAACCCAAACAAAATTAAAGAACCCCCCCCACTAAAATATCCACTTTCTTTACTCACCATATTCATTAAAAGTTTTGAGGCCTCTTTAATATCGCCTTTCAGAAGACAGCTATAAACCAGATCCAAACCTATTCGAATCAGCTCCTGAAGACTCTGAGCAGGATGGTGATGCACTCGGAAAAAAGTCTGAGCTTCTGGTATCAAGTTGTTTAAAATGGCCTCAGCAATTACTTGCTAAAAAGGAAAAAAAAATATAGATCTCTTTTAGAATAAGATACTGCAAATCCATGCAACTTACCAGCCTTGTGTTCCCTTTAAGACCTGAGCTTTTATCAGTTCTTTAGAGAGAAATGTTGATCATCCCCTTGAATACATTTAATAAGAATGTTCTAAACTTGATTTATTTTTACCTCAGGAGTCAGTTTTTCCCATGCTGGACTCTGTTCTATTTGGGGCATATCTTCATCAAAATCACAACTTATGTTATTTGCCTGCCTTCGAGGAAACTTGATCATAAATGTTCTCAGTTCATTAATGTAGGTGGTTAAAATATCCACGCACTTCTGCAAGCAGTTGTCAAGTTCTGTAGAAAAAAACAATGGGTCACTGATGAAAATAAATGAATGCTACAAAGTTCACATTTACTGCTCAATGTTTAGCATATTATCTTTTGATCTCAAATGCAAAGCACACTGGAACAAATATGGGCCTTAATCCAGCAACTGCATCTGCATGAGTTAGGCCTCTGACATCACTGACAGTCCACAAAGACCTGCCTTCACTGATATGCTTGCAAGATCAGGGCCCTAGTTAATGACATTAAGCTTAAACTAAGTCAGCCAACAATTAGTTATACAACTTATCTTTGGCAAGACAGATCGTGATATATGGTGTATAACCTGACAAGTGGGTAAATGGGGAAGTCTTTCAGAGAGGAAGGTAAGTGGCAAGGGAAATAATAAAGGCTTTTTTTGGAATTCAGTCGTCTTAAGCGTTCAGTCAGATCAACTCGTATTCCTATCTCTGGTACTTCACAGTCTGATGCTGGCATCCCTAAACACGTGGAAGTCCCACAACCTTTGGTGGGCTGCATGACTAATCCAGTGACCTCCTTGACCAGACAGTTTGGTCAGTTATTCTCTTATTTAGCATGTGTATTGTATCCAGGTAAATTGTGCGTGGCGTTATCCAAGTGAATATGATATTTTCAACAGTCAACTCTCCAGCCCAAATTAATTTCTGCAAACTTCAGAAGCAGAGTTTTGGAAAAACCTAATGTCTGTGTAAAGAGTTTGGGATACCTAAATATTAAGATACACTATTTAGGTTCTTACTAAAAAGGGCAAAAGGGCCAAGCATGGCATTAATGCCCGTAAAACACGCTAATCATTTTACCTTCTGTGTGGATAAATACTTCTCGGATTTGCTTGTTAAGGAAAGCCAGGGTAAGATTCAGCAGTTGCTCAGAGAAGTGTTTGCTCTGAGCTTCCATATCATTTTCTCTGATTGATGAGCAAAGCAAGTCCAAGGCAGGCCTCAGTTCTTCTACACCTGCAATATGTATAAGATTAAAAACACAGGCACAATACATTACACAACAAAAATTAAACTAATGATAAGCCATAAAAGATGTCACCCAAGTCAAAGAAACTTATGCAATTATACCACTTTGCTTTCACATCAATAATGTGTAAAGAAGCATAGTATTAGAATACAGACGAAAAATTAATAATCGAATATCTTGGGTAAGTTATCTCTCACTCATTTATTATGTAAAAGCTTAAGGAGCATCATCATTCAAACATGAACCACAAGGTTGTTAAATAAACTGGAAA
>NW_017728911.1:40928117-40935486 GCF_001723895.1 Crocodylus porosus | reverse complement strand
TTCCTTCACGAGGTCAGCATTTATGGAGGGTAGGGGATCCCCATCACCCAGATCTCCCTGTCCCATAGCAGGCATGGGCATCCCATGGGACTGATGAAAG
Organism: Crocodylus porosus; assembly: GCF_001723895.1. NCBI lineage: Eukaryota > Metazoa > Chordata > Crocodylia > Crocodylidae > Crocodylus > Crocodylus porosus. Next base: position 40,935,386 of record NW_017728911.1, on the reverse strand, counting down.
ACTGCAAAGTCAGTGATGGGCATAGGCTTGTAAAGTTTGTTTTGGCTTTGCAAGGCAGAGATGATAAAACTTGGCTCTAATCATATTATTTAAAATATCATCTGTAAAACCCTAGAAAACAGGCTACTGAAAAAACAGCACAAAGGCTTTCAAAATAATGTAATTTTCCATGTACTGTTCCAGGCTCTTGATTAAGGGGGAGGGGGACCATTCCTTATAAAATGCATCATATTTAGTTTTGCTTTTTTGCTATCATTTCCTTATTTGGGGGGTTTCTTGTATTCTTTTCCTACCCTTAAATTACTGACGCATACTCTGACCTATAACTCTAGGCTAAGGGAGCATTTGGGGTGCTGGAAACAACATTATTTCTAATGAAATATTAAAGCCAGTTCCTTTTGCTACTTTGCAGAAATATTTTCTTGATCTGCAATAAATGAACAATATTTATTTTTACCTCTAATGCATGTATGGGAATTGAACATCTTCCCCACCCATTGAGATGACAAAGCGAATCTACAATTCCAGCACTGCCATAGATTATCAGTCTGTTCAAAAACTCTTCTTGAGTTAAACCAAACAGAATCAAGGAGAGACCATGATCTAAACAAAAGAACCAAAGAGTCACTACACTTTTAAAAAATAGTAACTTTAAACAAAGCAAGAGACTTTCTACTGTTTTTTTACATAAATGTATAAAGCCAGCTTCCCCTTTCCTTATGAAGAAAACATCTGTACATGCTTATATAACATATATTAACAAATATAAAATTATAAGATGGTATATCTTCTCACAGGACCTATGTAACTTAGAACGGTAAACAAAAATGAAAGCACACGTGACATTCTGAGAGGTATTTATATGCCTAGTAGACAAAACCCCATATTAACTAAAAGGAAATCTTTATCAAATGAAAAAGCCTAATCCACTAAAATACTGCCCTACATGTGTTCATGTCCAGGAAAGGCAAAATGGAAAAAAACATGTTAGACACTCACATGACACTGAAGGAGACCATTACTTGGAAGAGTAAGAAGAAATGTGAAATAAGCATCCATGGAACCTGTGTTTTACTACTTGGGATTTAGTTAGTCAAAGGTATATAAGGCTTTTCAACAACACTGGGTGCATCTATGAGCTGCTTAATGTGCAGTAGACAAACTACATATTACAGCATCATGGCAAAAAGCCATGCTATTAGGCTAATGCACAGCAGCATTTGTCTACTGCACATTAACTGTCACGGAAAAAGTGTACGATCGCACTTATGCGCAGTAGGACATCTCACTGAGAATTTTAGTGCTACCTTTTCCAAGTACTAAATTCAATGCACAATAGGCACTGGACATTAATGAATGTGTAGATGCGCCCACTGCCCTACAACAAAATACTAACTGCTTTAAGTTCAAGTTTACTGTACTTCAGGTATCCAGCATATAAGATTCTCTAGCAAAGAAAAGTTAAGGAGCATGTTTAAAAAATGATTACCAATGCAACATGTATTTACACTACAGTGAAAATATCAGCTAATGTGACAGGATTCAGGTTTCATAACGGGGGTTAGGGTGATGCTGCTGCTAAGCCCAGAGGTTGACAGCCCAAAGGTTACAAGTTCAAGGCCACAGCAGAAGTGCTCATGGAGTGGCCTGTCAAAGTTCAACAAATCTGCAAATTCTGCCAAGTACCTCATCGCAAGAACATGAAAAAGGAAAGGAAAGAATTTAATAATGAAGTTGACAAAGGCAAGGCAACTAAGTGCTACTGAAAACACATGATTTAGAAGGAAAGTGTGGGCAAACTCTCTCAAGAACAACAACATAAATTTCATTTCCAGGTCACTTGCTTATTTCCCAGCCAAAGGAAACTACTGGAGTGACAGGAATATGATGAGAAAAAATGAGGAAATATTTTTAAGTGAAAAAACAGGATAAATGAAGTGACCAAGTTAAATAGCCAAAAGGATGCAGTAAATGGAAGAACCACAATCTGATTCAAGGTTACTTTAAGGCCACATTCTCCTTTTAGATCGGGGTAGGCAAAATGTGGCCCGGGGGCTGGATATGGCCCGCAAGGCCATTGTAATCATCCCGCGGAGCCCCTAAAAATTTTAGAAAAATTAATATTTATCTGTCCCTGGCTGCCTATTATGCGACCATCGATGGCTTGCCAAAACTCAGTAAGCAGCCCTCCGCTCAAAATAGTTGCCTGCACCTGTTTTAGATGCATATCATCAGCTTCTAGGATTGTCAACAAAAATGACATAAAGGTAACCCCACAAGACAGGACATGATAAAACTCAATTTATGAGACACAGGATGAATTACTGACTTAGAAAAAGTCATGTTCCAAAATAAAGCAAAGATTTAGCAAATGCATCTGTATTTGTCAGGTAACCCCCAAAATAAGATCAGATGATTACAGATTTTCAGTTGCACTATAATTATTCATATGTTTTTAGCAAGATCAATCAAGTCAATACATCAAAGATTATATAAACAAACAAGTCCATAGTTTAATTTATATGAACTGAATTTCCATCAAAACTGGGTCACAAAGTTATTGTAGGCCCCAGTAAAACATTCAGCATACCAGAAAAGTACTTAAATTATGGAGAACCAGATCAGTAGAAGGGAAGCATAGTATGATATAAACCAGAAGTCTTCACCCTGGATCAGTTTAATCTAAACAAACTCACCTGTCAGAATGAGACATAACTGCTCCTCTCCGCTACAATCCACATAAACACAGTCCTTCCCAAGGTGATAATGTGTCACATCTTGACTCTCTAAATCCCACAGAGCAACAGTCAATCCTTTGGTACTCTCTGACAATGCAAACAGTGCACTAAATCCTGTCACAGATTTACATTCAAATTTCATTATATCTTCTAATTCTTCCATGTGGATTTTTTTCCACTGTCTTCCTGTATCATTATTTGCATAATCCTTCTGTGTTGACTTGGAAAGGGTACAAGCAATATCTTCTGGAATGGAAGGCAAAGTCTCCTCTGATGTCTCATATGTTTTAGAACCATAATGTTCAAGATGCGGAAAGTACTGGTACCAAGGTACATTAATATTGGGTACAAAATTTGGAAACTCTGGTCTCTTTGACATGTTATATAGTGAGAATAAGTGTGCCTTCCATGACCTATTTTAACACAGAGAGATTTAGAAAAATCAGCCTGGTAGCAAGTCATTTACATTTCAATTTTAAAAGCCTATCTTGACAAAAAAATTAATAGTAATTAAGATTTACAGATGACACTCAAAATCCTGCATTTTACCCTCAAACTATTACTCAAGTGTTGTAATCCAAACTATTTTAATACCAATTACTTATTTGGTGCAAATGAGTTGTGTATTTAAAGCTACATTAGCTCATATATTTCACTTAGTATTTTATATTGATTTTTTTTTGGCTTTTCTCATAAATTGCCCAAGGATGTCACTACTGACTGATTTTTAAACTGTATTTTTAGCCAGAGATTAACTTTATGAGTTCACAGAATTGGTATAGCTTTAGCTTCAGGAAATTAAGATCTTTAGTAAGCTGTGTTCATCTCCAAGAATAGCTAAAGATAACATAAAATGCTATGTTTGAACAAGAAATATTTAAGAGCATATGTATTCATGTATGTTGAACTCACAAAAAGTTCAAGAAGAATTGTAGCATGATGCAAAGTCTACAGGCACTGGTTTAAGTGTAAACCAAAGAAATATAAAAAAGTTGTTGGTGTCCAAAGATTAGTTTGGAGCTTAAAGAAACTAAGTTATGATTTCAGACCATTTTCTAGCAGTAGTCCAAGAATCATGTACATTTTTAAACTAAGGTGAACGTATGAGCTTTCATGATAATTTCACTTGCATCATTTGCAGATAAAAAAATAAATAAATCAGTCACGCAGTAATAAACAAATTCCCTAGATTACTTTGCAAGAGGTAATGCAACAGTTTGCTACAAAAAGTTTTTTGTTTGAGGGTTATTTATTTATGTACCTGTCTGTCCGGAATGGAAACTTCATAAATTGCATGCTATAGTCAGAGCTAACAAGCTCATCTTCATCAATTCCCTCCAGTTGTTTAACAGGGAGATTTTCAAAATGTCTCTTGCAAAGTAGATGCCCAGGAAACTGTCTGGAAATGAAGAAATAACATCATTCAAGGTTCACTTCCTCCAAAAAGTGTTTTTTTTAAGATACAAGTGTGTAGACTGTAGCCGTGTTGGTCTAAGGGCATAGGCAGACAAGGTTCTTTGGGTGAATTTGATCTCTTTTATTAGACCGTCTTAAATAGTTGGACAAAAAATGTTTAAGCAAGTTTTCAGGTTCAAAAACCCTTTGCCATCCAGGAAGAGCACACAGCAACTGCTGAAACTTCCTCAGCCTGACGAAGGGTTTTTGAACCTGAAAGCTTGCTTAAATTTTTTTTTCCAGCTATTTAAGTTGGTCTAATAAAAGATATCAGATTCACCCAAAGAACCTTGTCTTTTTAAGGTACTATTTTTCTGTGTACTTTTCTATTAACAAAGCCAAGAAATCCTTTTGATAATAATAAAACATTAAATAATAGCAGAGAGAAATGGACCCTCTCAAGGTGAGAACATTCTAAGTAAATGATTCATGTCATACAAACCCAGAAAAGGACCTGTAATCCTCTTTCATACAAGCAACACTTGCAGGGTCAGGCACTTGGTTACCAGGTCTTTGCTTAACAGTACTAATATCATACTTCTAGAGACTTCTACAAGATGCTACTACCCAGCACTGTCTAATAATTCACAATAAATCTACTGAGTCTCTTGCTGCAAGAGTACATTATTCCTATTTACTCAGGTGGCAAAACATATTCTGAAACAAATTAACCTATGAAATTGAAAGAAATCTGATTTGTTAGCAGTCTTCTGATATACTTCCCGGCTCATTCCTACCATAAAAAAACTAATGGATATTTGGCTTTTGTCTACAACAGGATCAAAATTAAGCAATAATTAATTTAACCAACCTATTAAAATCCATTTTGTAATTTTGTGACAAACATACCTGAAGTACAAATTTAAATCAACAGCAATGGCATAATGAGAGGAATTGATTATCACAGCAGTGCTGAGATCAGGTGACACCTTTACTGACTCGAGAGATGATACAATGGACTCCTCTGCTTTCTCATCCTGAGCATCCCTTTGGTAGAGTGCAACATTAATGTTTGCTAATAATGCACCATCAACTGTGTCAAATACATCTTTGTTCCAATGTCAAAGAAAGTGATGGATTCCAAATTGCCCAACAGACAAAGAATACATAGAAAATGAGATAATTACGTGCTTTTATCTGACAGTCCATGACAATATATTCTAGATATTTAGAATTATTATACATTTGTTTTGCTGTTATACTCAAAGAAATAAAAGAACCTAATCAGGATCAGAGGTCTATTGTGCTAGGTGCTATACAGATACAAAATGACCCACACAATGCATCAGAGCTGACAGTTATATTTCAGAGGAGGCAATGGGTCACAATTGCAGGTACTGAACTTCCTTTTTAGAGCCACCTTTCCCATCCCTGAATTTTGCACTAGGACAAAATGTATTTTCCTTATGAATGTAGAACCTGTGCAAAACAGGTTTTAATAAACTGTCGTTTAGAACACAGAACAGCTTAAGTTTTGGCAATACAAATTCCAAACAGAGTTTTAGATTGACAGGTTTAAAGTTGAATCAAACACTGTTTCAAAGGACTGACATAAGACTACTTGAAAAGTGCTCACACTTTTCTTTTGGATGCAGCTATGTTTTGTTTTTAAACTTAAATTTAAGCAATTCCACATAGGAAATTTTACCCTGGACAGAAGTCCAGTTAGCAGGAAAAACTGCTACAGAATTTGATCAACTTCAAACAATACAGTCGGGGTGTGTTGGAAAATACAACCTATAGCTTAACTTCAAAAAACATTTTGAAATTATTTTTTATAATCAAGACAATTATTTTTTATAATCAAGACAATTATTAGGAAAATAGTTTTAGTGATAAATTAGAAACTGAATATTAATATAAAAACCCTGAACACTTCTGAATCTGCTTTGATTTTTGTGTGTACGTGCATGCATGTTACTATTTACAGTCAACTATACTCAGAGGAAAAGGAGAAAACAACATACACAATGCAAGAAAAAACTGGCTAGGAATAGATTGTAGCAGAACAGTTTGTGAAGCAAATGGTTGTTATCCAACAAAATGAAGAAAGTCAAACTTGAAGAAACTTGGACTTAATCCTGATTGTGTTTTACTTTTGTAGCAGTATGATTTCACACTTTCAAATGATTTATATTGGGAGACAGCTGCTATTACAAAGGATACATATCCAGCCAGAATTATCTAATAAAAACAGAATGCCTTTACAAAGGTTCACATCTGCTACTCTTTCCAAGGCTTGAGAAGGCAATTTAAGGGTAATGCAGTCACGTGCCTCTAATTCTGAATTTTCTCCAGGAAAAGCAAGGTACACAAGAATAAAGTTGTTGACAAACAGTAACGATGTGTTGTTTTTAAACAATAATATCTTCATAGATGATATTGAAGAAAGATCTGCAAAAGTAAACATAAAAATATAAAACCTATACACTTCTGGATGCTAAGATATCCAAAAGGATAGTTTTGATGACAGTACATAATCCCAGCTCTTCTAATATTTCTCATGTGATGTTTTCTATACTTCTAATAATTTCTGTTACTCTTTTTGGGGGTGTTGGTTGTAGTTGTGTTGGTCTAAAGACATAGGCAGACGAGGTTCTTTGGCAAGTGTGATATCTTTTATTAGAACTAAATAGTAGAAAAAATTGTTCTTTCCAAGCTTTCAGGTACAAACACCCTTCTTCAGGTGTAGGGAGAGTCTGCAGGTGTTGTGTGCTCTCCTGGCTACGATAGAAACCAGTATGTAAAAACACAAGTCTATTTAGTTGGTCTAAAAAAAAAAGATACCACATTTACCCAAAGATCCTCATCTGCCTGTTACTCTTCTCTATACTCAAATTGGTCCACATTTTTCTTGAACTGAAGTGTCCAAAACTGGACAAAGTGCTCTTTATATATGAGAGTTCACCAACTCTGAACAGTGAAAGAAAAACATTATGCGACTATCATGGGATGCGCCTATTCAAGATAATTACCAAAATTGCAAGATTGGGCTTTGGTAATCTTTTTTTTTTTTTTTTCATACTTTGACCTAGAGGTGCACCAATACATCGGTCCCATATCAGATTGGCACCAA
>NW_017728911.1:40914269-40927874 GCF_001723895.1 Crocodylus porosus | reverse complement strand
GGGGCTGGGGCTGGGGCTGGGGCAGGCACTGCACAGCCGGGGCAGGACACGGGACGGAGCCATGAGCAAATCGTCCAGGGGTGCAGGGAGGGGGTGGCGGCTCCTGCTGCTCCATATACCCCAGGAGGGCATGGGGCATGCACCCCTGGATCTATGTGTGGGATGAGGATGGGCTGTGCTGGGCTCTTCCTGGCAGGGGGGCTGGGGCGAGTGGCAGCAGTGCTGGGAGTGGGGGGCTACAGATTGGTATTGGCCAATATGGTTATTAACAACTGGCCATTGTTATCAGCCCAAAAAATCTCTACCAGTGCACCCCTACTCTGAACCACTCATTACTTTGTACCACTTTGCTTCCCAGTAGTTTCTTGCTTCAGGCCTGTCCATTTGGACAACTGATAAGTAAGCACATACCTCATGAATACAGAGTTGAAAACCCAAACGTTATAGACAGCATGAAAATATTTCACACACTCCTAAATGCCAGCCCTGTATCCCCTAATTATTTTAAAAGCTACTGGAAAAGACACCAAAAAACTGGGCCCCAAAATTGCCAGAATTTTAAAAATATGGAAAATAGACTGAATGTACTCACAAATATTTTTAATTTCAAGGAGCTTTTTAAGCATATCTTCCTTACAGCTGTACAGGCAATTCATGTCCGAGTTGCCATCCTCTGTACCGAATTCATAGACAAGTAATTCACAGTTTTCGCTAAGAACCAGTAGTTTTGACTCGTTTGCAGGGGGACCATCCTCAAGGTCACTGTCCTCCCACAGGAAACTAAGGGCACAATGTGCAACGCATGTTATTTGTGTGCGGGACCTTCTTTCCAGCCGCAGCCTACTCCCCAAGCACTGGGCGCCTACCAAACAGCTGAGAAGTGTACACACGCACTGTGCACATACACAAGTCTACACGCACATGCATACACACCCCCTTACACACACACAGAAACACATGTATACGCGTACACACACACACAGATGCATGTCCACATAGGAACACATGCATATGCATACACAGAGACCTACACACACGTACACTTACATGCAGAAACACGTGTGTATGCACGCACAACCACAAACCCTTACATACACCCAGAAACAAACCCAGAAACACATGTACGTGTGTGCACATATATAGACACCCTTACACACACAAACATGCACATACGCATACCCAGACCCTTACACACGCAGAGAAACACATGTACATGTACACACACACATAACCCCTTACACACACGCAAACACACATACACACCCTTACACATGTGCGTACACACACTGGCACACACACAGACCCTTACACGCAGAAATACATGTGTACACATACACACGTGTACACGTACGCAGACCCTTACACACACACAGAAATACACGCATACACACTCTTACACAGGAACACACGTGTACACGTACACACACGCACACGTGCACCCCCAGCCCGGCCTGCCCCTCACGCCGAGCGCTTACTCGGCGCAGGCTCCGGACCCGGCGCTGCCATGGCCACGGCCGGCTCTGCCCGGCGCCAGCCCCCGGACGTGCAGCCCGCCCGAGGCGAGGAGGCTGCACAGCGCGTCCTGGCCCTGGTTGAGCTTGGCCCGCACCGCGTCCCGCGGGGGGCCCGCGCCCGCCTCGCCCAGGGCCACCAGCAACACCCGCAGCCCCGCCATGGCTATGCCCTAGCGGCGCCCGGCCGCCTCACGGCCCCCACTTCCGGCCCAGGCTGAGGCAGCCGCAGGCGCCACCATCTTGGAAGAGACCCTCGCTTCCGGTCAGCTGAGAACCCTCCGCCCGACGGCTGGGAGGCTGTCAGCCCCGCCCCCTCGAACGCCCGGCCCCCGGCGGCCAGCCCCGCCCCCTCCGACCAGGAAGTTGCCGGCGCTGAGGCTGGAGTGGCGGGACGGTGGCCGCGCGGGATCGGTGCCCTCCGATGGCGGAGCGGGAGGATGGCGCTGCTGGGCGGGTTACTGGGTCGGCTGCTGTGGTTCTCCGGGCTCCGTAGGGGCCGTCATGCCCCGGGGACCCAGGCCATGGAGCAGGACCGAGCGCTCGAGGTGTATGGTGACTATCCCTGCCGCCGCTCGCGCGCGTTCGGCCTGGGGCGGGGAGGGGGGTCCCGGGTCGCCCTAAGGGGCAGGGGGAATGCCCCCGCCTCTCGTCAGGACAGGCGTGCTGTGGAGAAATAAGGTAATTGGAGGGAAATACGGTAATAGGGAAGGGAAGGTCTGGGAGCTTTTTCACCTCCTCCCCTCCCCTCCCCCTAGCTAGAGGTAGGTTTCCTCCGGGGGGTGCGGGAGTCTCTGGGTGGAAAGGGTTGAATGCCCTGAAGGTGGTGGAAATTTCTCCCCTTCCTGCTCAGGGGTGCCCCCCTCCCCCTTTCTGGAAGGGAGAGAGGGTTTGCACCAGCTTTAGGGACTTCTGGATGGGTCCTGCAGCCCAGTGCACCCCCTCTGGGTCCACTCCTGCTTGCCTCCCCCCTACAGCAGTGCCTGGAGAGTCTCCGGTTCCTCTCTCAGTCTCATTTCCATCTCACCAGTGTGAGCCTTCCCTCCAAAACCAGGAATGAGTCGCATCCCAGTCAGGGGATGGGAGCATTCAAGGCGCTCCTTGCAGTGCAAGCACTGAGCTGGCTGAGCTTCCTGAGGCAGAGTGGCAGGGGAGGAGCGTTTCTGCCTTGTTTCGGTAGTGGTTTTGAGGATTTCCCAACTCCCTCCAGGGGTCGGTCCTAAATGTGACTTTTTGTTAAGTGATCTCCATGGAGGGGCTGATTGCTGGGAAAGATCAGCTTTTTATACCAACAAGTCAGTCTGCCATGAGGCACAGCCTTCACAGAAGAGCCTGGGTCAAGCTGAGCAGACTGAGACCTGGATATGGCCGCATCTTGGGCAGCCCCATGTGCGAATGTGGTGTCCAACAGACATCGTTCTTCCAACTCTTTAGTTGGTCTAATAAAAGATATCACCTTTGCCTAGAGAACCTTGTCTGCCGATGTCCTTAGACCACCATGGCTACGATCAACAAACGTCACAGCACTTCAAAAGCTGTACAACTGCTCCTCACTTAACGTCAAGTTGAAAAATACAACTTGAAGCAAAACAATATTAAGTGTATCCAGTTATGTCACAGTAATTAACCTACTAGCAGGCGGCGGGCAAACAATGTTATCACTAAACATTGTGCAACTTTAAATGAGTCTGTTATCTAATAGATCAGAGACATAATAATGAAACAGCATTTGCCAGGAGGACGTTAAGTAAGGAGTACCTGTAATCTTTACAAATGCCCAGACGGGGCAGATGGGACCTGCACATTGAGCAATAATACTATACAGTGGCTTATAGATTCGGAAGCTGATATCTGGCAGCATATGAAAAAAGAAGCATCTATTTGGGCAAGAATGCACAAAAAGATTCACTCATCTGTTGTATTTTTAAAGCAACTAAACACAAGGCTCCTCTCAGTACTGGGGGTTGTGGCTGCGTCATGGGACAGAGAGTCAGAAGTTGCACCCTCTGACCTGTTTTGCCACTGAATTACTGAGTAACCTTCAGTAAAGAACTTTGTCTGGCTTTCCTGTTCTGTTAAATACAAAACCGCCTCGGTAGGTGAATCTTGCAACATACTTCTGCTTGTAAAGTGCTGTGGAAGCCTTGAATTTCAAGTGCCATAAATTTGTAGGCTGCTATAGGTAGGATCTTATGTTGGGCAATTTTAAAGAAACTGCTCTTCTTTAAATCTGGTGCGATCCAAAAAAAAAATTAAATAGTGTGGGAAGGAGTGGTAAAGGGATGTGGAAGAACTTACTTGGGTACTTGTTGTCAATTTAAATAGCTTGTAATTATTTTTTTGACTTAATGCAATCTTGTACTCTCTTAAGTACTTTAGGAATTCTGGGAATATTAATGGCAGGCAAGGTTCTTTGAGTAAATGTGATATCTTTTTATTAGACCAACTGGGCAGTTGGAAAATGGTTCTTTGCAAGCTTTCTGATACAAACACTCTTCTTCAGGCATAGGGAGAGCCTGCTGGTATTTGTGTGCTCTCTAGGGTCGAATAGACGCTTAAGCCAATATGCAAAATACAGGTCAGTGAAAGTGAAAATGCAAATGCATGGCAGTGAAGATCAGAGGAGATGGGAGTTTACGGGTGCGAGACGGCTGGGACACGAGAGGAATGTTGCTGGGTTTTCGGTTGTAGCCGTGTTGTGATGTCTTTTTATTAGACCAACTGAGTAGTTGGAAAAAAGTTCTTAACAAGCTTTTGGGAGCAGTCACCCTTCATCAGGCATAGGGAGTCTCTGGCCAGCTGGTAGAAATGAGAGGTTACCTGGGGTTATCAGATGGCAGGCATGTTATCATGTGCCATAAATCCATAATTTTTTGTATCCAGTAGATACATGAAGTCGATGAGAGTAGGTGCTTGGATATCTCAGCTCAGCAGGAACAAGCAAGTAAATAATAGCTGTTTCCTAAGCCCCTGCTGGTGTGAGGATAATTTTGGTAGACTGAAAGGCACCTAGATTCAGCTGAACTGGATTGAGGTGACTTGTCCCAGTGGGATTAGTTGGGTATAGAATCAAGATGCTGTGATTCCCAGTCATGCCAGATGTCATATAACTGTGAGAAATATAGGACTGGACAGTGTATATAAGGTCACTGAGTTCAGTCCCCTGTGATTGCAGGTATCCATGCAATAAATGTTTGCCTAAAGGGGTCTGTTGGAGCATTTTGTTGAAGTGTGTTCTCCCTCCTTCCCCTCCCCATCACTCAAATCTTGCTGAATCCATGTAGAAGGTAATGTGTCTTTAGGGAACACCCACTAAAACACATTCTAAATCTTGCTTTGGGATTCATCTTTAAAACTTTGTGAGCTAAATAAAACTACTACTAGTAAAACTCCTTCTATTTGCTTGTACAATGAAATGTGTTTAAATTATTACAGGGTACAAGAAAAGTGCCCTGCAAGGATTAATGCTCTTTAACATCGCACATAACAAATGAAATATAATTGGTAACCACGTTTTATATGACAAAGAAAATTATTCCATCTGAGGCTTATTTTTAGCTGGTATGGATAAATATGGATTAGTGCATTATTTTTGTATTGGCCTCCTTAAGATGGTTACAAAATCGTCCATGTGAGCCCATGCCTAGGAGTCTAAAGGGAGTGGGGGAGAAACAGGAAGGGAAAATACACTCTTTCACACATACTTTCACTCAGGCTTGCTTTTGCTATCTGAAATAGTACTGAATAAAGTACTTGGCAAAAAAAGGAAGCATTTTGTCTCATTTTAAATGGATCATCTCCCCTTGTCACAATATGATTATGAGTCTTCCCTCTGGAAAAAATGCAAAATTTTATCAGTCTCCTAACTTGGAAAAAAATGTTCTTAGAAATGGTGGTGTGGTTGCAGTCTTGTGGTGCCTTTAACTACTGTGGCACAAATCAGTGGATTCCTGTTATCATGCCAATAGCACCATGCCCTAATGTGTAGAGAAACGTGTATGGGAGCCCACCATTCACTTGTGCAGCTGTTCAGTTATGTACCATTGGAGGCCATAGTAAAAGGATTCCTTACTAAGCTAGTTGACCTTCAGCTTGTGCCCTAAACCTTAGATTTGATAAGCCTTTCTTGTCCTAGCTCACTGGGGGGCAGCCTTGTTGGTAGCTGTGACACATATTAGCCCTGCATCCTTCCCAAGCGGCACTCATCCCTTTTCCCTGCCCAGTCTGCTGCTCAGCTTTCCGCTCCCTGGTCTGTATGCCCTTTCTGATCTCCTGCTCACAGACTTCAGCTCCTTTGAAAATGTCCTCCTTAATCTCCAGCTTCACAATAACTGTCAAGTAATTTAAAAATAAAACTATTAGTAGCTTCCTACAAGCACACGAGCTGCTCAAAACCTCAACTTGTGCTTTTTATGCTTCAGATATTTAAAACCAGAGCTGTTGGTTAAAAGGGTTTCTTCTCTACTAACCGATAAATTGAATTTGGGCTTAATGTCCCATAGAGCATCAAGACTAGCATGCCCAGGGACTATGTTTCTAATATTAAGGACTATTCTAGTTCTTGATGTCAGATAGGTGCACAATCCCTTTGAAAGTTGTAAGTTGGGTGTTTTATCTCTTGGGGCCTGTTTGAAAATCCCAGCTTTCACCACAATAATGGCACATGTTTAATGACTTTTGAATCCAACTAAGATTCTCGCTTCCAAAGAGGCATTAATAGTCGGCATTTTATAGGACTTGTGAGGACAGGAAAACATTTTACAAATATGAATTTGTTTAAATCTGAGCCACCTAAAATCATAAGACAGATGCATTATTTTCATTTATTACCATGTGGTCTATAAATGACCCTGTAGAAATGCTGCTCATAAAATTGGAGGTCAGATGCAAGCTGTGGCTTATGTGTTCCTTGAAGCACTCTAGTCTGTAAACAGCAGTGATTTATTATGCCAATAGAGTGAGGCTTCAGCTGCATGCTTTTTCACTAACATTAATTCAGTTGGATTATTAGCTATACTTCAAGTACTCAGTAATTGGATCTCATACACTGTCTAAAACACAAGCACTCATATACAAACTTTATAATTTATAGACTCACATGATAACTGAAATCTTAACACTGTCTGGCGGTTAATTTTACTAGAAAGTAAAACATTTTGGTTTGATCCCTCTCTTTAATGCAGCAGTACGTTCTAGACCTGTATGTAACCAGTGCATCGTATAGTCTAGTGATTCTCAACCAGGGTGCCGTGGCATCGCGGGGTGCCTTGAGATCCTTTCAAGGGCACCACGCAGTGTTAGCACCATTAGGTGTGCAAACATGATTCACATGATGATAAACCCAGAGATTTCAAATAGGAATCCGTAATGTTAAATGTGTTCTGAGCTCTTATGGGTTTTCTGAGTTCTTTGCAACAGAAGAATTGCTCTGTTAATTTTCTGTGGTCAAAAAATAAGTGAAAACTAAGCTGGCAACTTCTCTGGGATGCCTTGTGTCAAAAAAGGTTGAGTATAGACTATAGTCTTAATGGCTGTTGGTAAAACTCCTGAGGCAAGAAACTTCAATGGGTTAGTTTCTGGACTGTTAAAACCTGAGTAACTTTAATTGAAGTCTCTGCAAGAACTGAATTTTTATAGAATCAGAGAGAAGTAGGGCTGGAAGAGACCTCCATAGGTCATCTAGTACCATGCCCTACCTGAGACAGGGCAAAATGGTTTGGATAGGGATGATCTTTTTAAAAAAAATAAAACTTGAGAAGTTGCTGACAACTTTGAGTTCAAAGTTAGCTTTTATTTCAGGGGTGGGCAAAATATGGCCTGCTGGCTGGATCTGGCCTGGCGAGGCATTTTGTCTGGCCTAAAGCAAGTCTGTTGACCCTACTGAGCCCTGGCATGGGTGACAGCCTGGGCTATGGCTCTTGTAGGGCTGGTGTGGCATGGTGGCTGGACTAGGTTTTTTGGCAGCCCCAGCAGTGGCTCCTTCTGGCTGCTGCTGCCGGACCAGCCCCACTACCCAGGCACTCCAGCCTGTCTGGGAGTGGGGTCTGCACAGGTAGGCAGTGCTGCAGGCAGGAGGATGGGATGGGGCCACAGGTGGGCAGGGAGCTGCTTCCAGAAGCAGCTGGGGCCGGGATTGCAGGGTGGTGATGCCCTGGCCCCATGCCGAGAGCCATGATCCGCTCCCTGCACGTCCCTGTGATGACTGCTGGTTCCATGGGCAGGGACAAATGGGGAGCAGATTGTGTCTCTGCCCCAGGCCCCAGCTCCATGCTGTCATCAGTCTGCGATCCCAATTCCTGGTCCCGCCTGACCATGCTGCTCCCCAATTTGGCTCTCCATCTGCTTGCAGCCCCAACCCATCTGCCCAGCCACGTGCCCTGCCCACGCGGGTCCCGGCAAGTCTCTGTGGAGACCCCAAGATCAGCAGGCGGTGACAGCATGGGGCTGGGGCCAGGGCAGAGCTGTGATCCACTCCCCGCATGCCCCTGCCTGTGGAACCAGCACCTGTTGCACGGACATATGGGCAGCAAATAGTGGCTCTGCCCCAGGCCCCAGCCCCGTGCTGTCACCGTCCTGCAATCCTGATCCCAGTCTCAGCTTTACCTGCCCATCCCACTCCCAGGTGCTGCTCCCTGCCCACCCACAGCCCCATCCCAACTGCTTGGCCGTGCATAGGGGCCACTTACGGAGTTTTGGTGAGGTGCTGTGAGGGGAAAAGGGTACTGACCTGGCCTGCGACAGCTCACTAAAACTTCCTAAGTGGCCCTCTGACCAAAATAATTTCCCACCCCTGTTTTACAGTCTGTATTAAATACAGTAGTATTTGTAGAATGAATAATTATTTGAGACTTTGACTCTCTTGCTCCCAAATAAGTAAACTTAAACTGGAGGCACTTAGCAATCTTCAGGATGTCCTAAATTAGATTATAATGAGAAATACTGAAAATAACAGAAGCCTACAAGGCTTCCTGAGCCAAATCTTATGAAGTGCTTTTATAAGCTGTGCAAGATAAAGACTTTTTATTTTTTGCTTTCAATACGTAAAGTACTATGCACACAATTGGAACTGTTACCTTTTCAATAAGGTAGGCATGGACAGCCACAGAGACTGTTTAAAAAGGGCTTGATATAGTCACAGGATAAGCTAGAATTCACATGAGTTCTGTGTAAGGTCTGTGTTTTGACTATCAGACCAGAGCAGAATTGATGCTTCTAATGTTAAGTGTCACGGACATAGAAATATTCTTAGCATTTTTTGGCTTCTGTTACTCTTGGGTAAACTGAGCAGAAAGAGGTTTCAGTAACCAGGCGTTTTCTGGGAATGAACAACAAGAACTGCTAGGAAGACAACTTCTTAAAACCCTGTGAATTTTTCAAATGTTTCTACTTATAAAAGTTCCTTCATTTCTGGTGTATTCTCTTCTGTTTTAGATATAATTCGAACTATTCGGGACCCAGAGAAGCCCAACACTTTAGAAGAACTGGAAGTGGTAACAGAAAGCTGTGTTGAAGTACATGAGATAAATGAAGAGGAATATCTGGTTATAATCAGGTTTACTCCAACAGTACCTCATTGTTCTTTGGCTACTCTCATTGGTAAGATTTGTATTTTATTCAGGCACCCTTTATTGTTTTTTGTTAACTCTATAGCCTTTGCTTTTACTAAAGGTTTTTCACCTATTTAACTTGGAATTGTATATTGGAAACTGTTAACAAAGCTGAGAAATACTATAATATTTTTAATTTAGTCTCTTGATAAACCAAATAAATCTTCTAGTTTGTGTTTAGGGGGATTATTCTCCAGAGTTCTTTGTATCAGTGTTTCTTGCAACAGCCATACCCAAAAATAATGGAGAGAGGCCTGGGGCTGCATGTGCATGATTTCATGACTTCTGCCTGTTAGGCCCAAGCTGCACTATAGTTTGGATAATTTTTGGCTTTACAGCAACCTTTTAAAAATAACTCTTCCTAATAAGGATCTTGCAGTGTTTTGCAATTCAGTATAAGTATTCATTTTTAAGTAGTGTACTGCAAATGCACAAGTAGCAATAATTCAGTATCAATCCACAGGAACGTTTCCAGATGGACTGCAAGATGGCTTGGTGCAGAAGTAAACCAAGTAACAACCTAATCTTGCTTTAAGCGGTCTAAGTATTTACCAACCATGGTAAAGACGTCTTACAACTTCAATGGCCAGATTATTTTAAAAATAAATGAGACTGAAGCGGTAATGTATTACTGAGACTTATCTATGCGTACTTCAACAATACCATGATAGTGTGTAGTGACCAGAGACTATCATAAGGTGCATTGTGTTTCCTTCAGAGAGTAACCATCAGGGACTTAAAAAAAAAATAAAGCAGAAAACCCCAAAAAACTTGTGAGGTGAGCTTCTGAAGTTATTACACTCACAAAACTCCCATTAAAGACCAAAAAACCCCCAAAGATTAGCTCTTTAATAGCTTCTGTATCCAGATGTGTCATATATTTCAAATATATATATTTTAGTTTTAATGATCTGGGATTCACCCCCCTGATATTCGTCTGAAGGAAGGTAGTTGATAGAAGTCCATGTTTAGGTGGGATATTTGGATTTCATACGTGATTCCTTCATTTTGCCACTGGTAAAGAAGTTTAGAGAAAAATAGTCTCTCAGATCTTCAGAATTATGTGAGAGGCCTTTGTTTTTATTTTTAAGAGATCTTGGACTAAAATAAAGCTCTGTTTTGCTTATTCTCTTTAACTTCACGTTGAGGGGATGGAGGATTGGCTATACCTGTAACATAACTAGGCTTCAGTTCTGTAAAGACCTTATGTTGGAATGCATCAGGTCTGGCTCATTTTACAGTCAAGAGGTTACCAGAGGCAAAGATTCCCAATTGACATATTTTAAATACTTTCCTTAAAAGAAAACCAGTGTTTGAATTTGAATGAGAGAAATGGGATTTGAATGGAAATCGGGTTTCCATTATTGGCTGGAATAATGGAAAAGCAAAGGTACACGTAAAACATTAACTTACAAAATAAATACTAAATAATTTACTTACAAAAAACGTGATGCCCAGAAGTGTCAGATACCTCAACATCAGCAGGGCTGCTCGCATTTGCAACATGTGTAGGACTTTTGCTGCTACAGAAGAGTGAAATAGTTGGCTAACCAAAGTGGATGTGATTCCTGAGGTTTGATTTCTATTGTGTTGCACAGCCTAAGTCACAATTCCTTATTCTGTCAAAGAAAAGGGCTACAATAACCATTTAAACCCATGTAGCATGTGGAAATAGGCTGTAAACTTCCTGTCACCTGCACAGCTACTTGATTTCAAGTTGCTAATTTTTCTTCTTTCTTACTAGGGATCTCTCAACTTGGCAGTACCCTTAATGAGAATCGGTGTAGTTGCTGATGTTAAATCCTCTTTGATACAGTGAAAAGGGGAATAACTAATAGCATGGTGTCCATAGAGGATTTTGAATCCCCACCTCTTCTCTGTCTGAAGTAGACAGGATTTTTATTGACCTACAGGGCATTTTGCAGGGCCTGTATATTTTAAGTGACTGTTGGGGCAGAGCAGTATACTTAGGTGTTGGTATTACATGCTGCTGTTTGATAAAGAGGGGAGTTGTTTGTTCAGTTTGTTTTGATAGATTTTATTTTAACTAACTAGCAGGATATGCAGAGCCTACGTGTGAGTGATTTTAATTTATTCAAAATTTTAGAAGGGCATTTTTTTAAAAGTCTAGGCAGATAGCAAACATCAGGCAGAAAGGAACAGGTAGATGAGAGAGATGAAATATCTTTTTTTCTGTAACTGTTAAGGCAGAAAGTAGGGCAGGGTAGCACTGTAGGGACTAACTGGTTCAGAGGAACATGAGTTTCACAGGCAATGACTTACCTTGTGCATGACTTCAGATTAACATGGCTAATAACTTCTGGGATTATTAAAAGATTAGTCCTATGGGGAATCGCCAGATGACTGTAAAGTTGGCCAGATATCCGTAAGACTCTTCTCTTGTAAGGAACACCTGGACAATGATCTGACCTGTGCAGTGAATTAAAAGAACCTCTTCATCTTTCTGTGCTGGTTTTGATGCCTAAGGAAGTGAACACTTTACATTTTTATATAGTTTTCTCTAGGTTAATTGTATGCAATCTAGTAACCTGTCACTACAAGAGTTCAACTGGTGCAGTAATACATTTAAATAATGCTGCATTTAAATGCTTATAGGTAATGTGCAGTGTTCACTGTTGCATCAGTAGTTAGTTTAATGTATTAAGCCAGATTTAAATTGTAAACTCGCCACACCAGATTCTTCTGTGGCTTATATAGTACTGTACACATGACCAGCATTTAACAAATATAATAATGTACAATAGAAACCAGTTAACTGCTGATTAGCTTGGGTGTACAGCAAGCTCTGGAGGTTGAGAAGGATTCCACTGGATTGTTCCAGCTTTGTAAAACATTTGAAACTAATGCTAGCTTGCTAACTAGGGAAAGTCTTTCAGAAGAAATGTGTTTAACTGCAGTTGGCAGGATAGTAGTAGAATCTAACCTCCAGTGGAAGAATGTAGAGAGTGGAGAAAAATGAGTGTGCAACTCAAATGAGGTACAGCACTAGCTTTCCTATTAATATGCTGCCTTGTTGACGGGGGGAAAAAGCATCTCTTGGTCAGAGTGGTGTTCATTTTTGTTGTCATGTATTAATTGGGCGTTCTGTTGAAGATGCTAAAGAGTGACAGTTGTCAACTGTATTGGCATTCTTGTGGATGCAAATAGTCATTTTTTTTTTTTTACTTTTTTGATGCAGGGCTTTGTTTACGAATAAAACTTCAGAGATGTTTGCCTTTTAAACACAAGGTAAAGAATTTTTATATTCTCTTATCAGACCATGTACAAGGGTGTCAAATAACAGGTTTTGTTTTTTGGCTTTTTGTGTAAAAATACCCCTTGGGATTGCTTACTTATATCTTTGACAATAATTTAAAAGCTGTCTTTCTAAATATTGCGTATGTATATTTCCTGGACCTTAACAGCTACAACATGCCAACCCTATCAAATAGTGCGCAGTCACAGCATATAAAGGAAGTTTGTAGTAACAGTGACTTTGGCAAATGCTTTGAGAAAAAGGAAGTTGAGAGAAACTTCCTTTTGAGAGACACGGCACTTGGTGCTCTAAGTTTCAGAAGTCTAGCAATAAAGAGAACCTGATTACCATCAGTTTTCTGAACACAAATGACAACCAATGAACTATGAAAGACAGGACACTTTAACTATGACTGTTTTAAGTTCTGTTGATGCCTTACCAGAAAGAACTGTGGGCCATTAAAATGCTTCAGAGCATCCAGGCATTGTGACTATCATTGATGTTTAACTACTTACTGGATTTTTCAGTCCCTGAGAGAGACTGTGGGCAACCACAGTTCATCCTGATTGAGGAAGTAAGCTGACTTGAGGGCAAGATAGCTAATATGCAATCTGCTATCTTTTTAAATGTTTGACTTTAGACAGAACTTGATAATGCAGACTCCACTGGCAGTGTAAAAGTAATCTGTGAAACAAAAAACTGAGATAGACTGTTAGTGGTTTTGCTAGAAGAGTGTAGAAAAACTGCAGTGATTTACTTATGGTACCAGGTATGGAAATGAGATTTGTTTTCCTAAACTGAAGAACTGCTATATTTCATAGTTTCTAGGGTTGGAAGGGACCTGAGTAGATCATTTAGTCCAACCCCCTGCCATGGCAGAAAAGATTTCTGGGGTCAAACGACCCCAGCAAGGTGTTCATCTAACCTCCTCTTAAAGACCCCCAGGGTAGGAGCCTGCACCACTTCTCTTGGAAGCCGGTTCCAGATCCTAGCCGCCCTGACCATGAAGTAGCGCTTCCTAATATCTAGCCTAACTCTACCCTCTGCCAGCTTGTGACTGTTATTCCTGGTCACTCCTGGCAGTGCTTGGGGGAACAGGGACTTCCCCGGTGCCTGCTGGTTCCCCCCCCCGGCTTGTTTGTAACAGGCCACTAGATCCCCCCCTCAGCCTTCTCTTGTGGAGGCTGAACAGGTTCAGGTCCCGTAGCCTCTCCTCGTAGGGCCTGCCCTG
>NW_017728911.1:40855703-40913984 GCF_001723895.1 Crocodylus porosus | reverse complement strand
AACCTGTCTAGGTCTGATTGCAGCCTATTCCTCCCTTCTAGCGTGCCCACATCCCCCCACATCTTAGTGTCATCAGCAAATTTGAACAGGGTGCTGTTTGACTATATCTGATTAGGCTAGTGGTCACCCTAATCCCAAGTAGCATTTCTGCTCTACCTACTTTATTGGAAGGTTTAAGAAATCATGTAGTAGGGAATTTTTGGGACAAACCAGCCCTAGGAAAAGCTTATTTTAACCCCATTAGTTAAAAGTTGACTTTGACCTTCCAAAACTCACATGTATTTACAACCAAAGTAACTTCAGGTTTTGGATTTCTAAGAGTTTTCACTCCCAAAGGACAAGATTATAACAAAATAACTAATGCGCATTTGCCATCTCTTAAAAACACGGTAGAGATATGATGGAGACTGTAATAAAATTGGGCACGTCTATACCTCTCCATACGGTGATGTTGTTACTGTGCTGTGCTTTAGTACCTCCTTTTGGCAGTACTAAAACACAGCAGTTACAGCTGTACTGCACTGTATGGGTGGTGCATTCTTAAATTTTCCCTGCTACATCACCATAGCAGTGTGCTATGAGCAGGGAGTGATGGCAATAGCTAGCGATCGCATGTAGACCTGTGTCATCTACAGCCATAGTGCTCTGCACAGAGACATAGTGCATCTCTGCATCGCCCTAGAGCGATGTGTAGATGCACCCACTGAGTAGCCAAGGGAACTTGACTGCAGATGAGCAATGCAGTGTTGAGGTCACTTAGTTAAAAATACACCTGTTTCTTGGGTCTCCTCGGGTTTTAGGATGAGTTAACTAGTACTGATCTATTAATTATTTGGTACTGAAGATATTGAATTATATTAGCAGTTAAACTGTTGTAAAGGATATCCTAAAGCAGTGTGTGATGCAGCAGATATATAACAGTGTTGATTCATAACAAATCACTTTTATTACACTGCTGAAATGAAAGCTAATTAGGATCTGTGGTATTTTAATTACATTTGTAGTTCAGTCTTTTAATTTTACAGCAAAAACAGTATTACAGTAAAGTCACTACAGTAATTTAGCCTTTGCAGAGAGTTGGGGTTCAGTCTATGGATATCATTCATATGCTGTATGAGAATAGCCTTTAGTTGAGAGCTGTTACCTTGATGGCAAGGCAACACAGTTATGAAATTGTAAGGTGCTGTTGTGACAGAGTCTGTCCTAGCCTTATACATTTTGAC
Organism: Crocodylus porosus; assembly: GCF_001723895.1. Lineage (NCBI taxonomy): Eukaryota > Metazoa > Chordata > Crocodylia > Crocodylidae > Crocodylus > Crocodylus porosus. The sequence goes on along the minus strand of NW_017728911.1, from coordinate 40,912,761 downwards.
TTGGATGCTTTAGCTCTTCAGGCTTTTAAAAGATGAAGCATTATTAGCTTGTAGGAGCTCCTCCTAGAAGGCTTTTTTTCTCAGATGTGTTTTATCTGTTTATGAAAGTAACCGTTGCAGTGTCTCTTGGGCCACCACCTCCTGCACTGTGGTTCAGAGGGCTGGCTGGAAAGATAGTGCTAGCTCTTTGCCCAATTTCCAGCCGTTTCACTACATTACTTGTCTATGTGAACAACTGATAAAGTTATCACTGCAATGCTTTGTTACTCGTGGAAGGAACATTGGCCTGTGCAATTGCAAGATGGAGGGGAGATGTCTGTAAGGTGGTGAAGATGTCATCCAGAGTATGAAAAAGTCTCACACAGTTATTGAAATAGTGAAATAGCATCGTTAACTCACACACTGCTCAAGTAAGTGTTCTTTGGACAAGATGTCTACCTTTTAGCAGTGTAGGAGTATAACTATTCATATTTGCTACTAACATTATTTATCTCTTACCTAGCTGGAAATCTATATATCAGAAGGTACACATTCCACTGAGGAAGACAGTAAGTGAATCTTGTAAATTAAATGAATGTAGCTTCTGATTCTGTGGTTGGGAGGGTTGAGGACAGAGGGGAGGTGGAGAGTGCAGTGGCAAAACCGTATGATAAAACATGCTGTTTTAAGAAACCTTGGAAGTTGGTTCAGCTTGTTCATGTTGCACGTAGATATATCTTTGAGGCATACTTTTAAGGGGAAAATAAATAACGTGCTGTAGATATGCCAGTGAATAAACTTCTGGAATTTACTGAGAGTGTTTGATCTTGCAATTTTTTAACATCCACTGAGATAAATTTAGGGCTGTGTGAAACTGGCGTGTTTCAATTCGGTTTTGGGTTTGGCCATTTCGCAGGACTGTGATTTGTTTTGGTGCTTCAGATCACTGTCCTGTTTTGTTTCAGTCAAATCTGTTTCAGAGATTCGGCTGAAATCTCTGATTGGGGCCAGGGGTTGCAGGGCCCTAGCAGGGAGCAGGATGGGGCTGTGAGTAGCTTGTCCTGGGGAGGGGAAAGGCCACTGCCCTCTGTGCAGGCAAGGAGATCCCTGCACATATCTCTGATCCCTTTCATGACGTGGGGCTGCACAGGGCGGGCAGCGGTGGTGAACGTACCCCGGGGCGGATCTGCTCCCTGTGGAGCCAGGTCGCGCGGCAGGGATTCCCCAGCCCTAGGTTTGATTCCCCAGCTCTCTGATCATTCCCCCAACTCTTTCTGCGGGGCTCAGGCCCCTGGATCCATGTGCTGGGTTTCAGCAGGCTGCCGCTGCAGGCTGGGGCCACAGTCTTTTTGGCACGGGCTGTGCCAAGCACTTGCCGCTAGCCCCAGCCTGCAGCGGCAGCCTTCTGAAACTGTGTGAACAGAGTGGGGGCTTGCACCCCCCAGGAAGAGCTGGGGAAATGATCAGCGAGCTGGAGAATTGAACTGGGAGCTAGATGTCAGTCCTTCCCCCCCACCCTCTTTCCCCTCCCTCTTCTTAGTTTTTGTTTCCCTGAAAGCCTGGCTCTGAAACTCTGAAATTCTCCAAAACGTTTTGGAGCCTTCCAGTTTGTTTTGGAGCCTTCTGTTTCAATTTGGACTCGGTGTTTCGGGTGCTGAAATGGTCCAAAACACCTCCAAAATGAAACGGCTGCTGAAATTTCACACAACCCTAATGAATATTTTTTAGCATTTTTTAAAGAACCTACAGGACCTTGATACTGTCTCTTGCATGTTCAGTTTAAAAACTTCTGCCTCTGTTTTGAGAGAGAGATTTTTAAATAAAAAGCCAATAAAGACTGTATCCATGCCATGTTTCAAATTTTTGTTCTTTTTTCATTTTTTGCCTTAGTATGTCTAAAAAATTTTTGACCAGGGAAAATTTGTGTTTTGTTCTTCTTCTCCCCCCTGCCCCCAGACTCTTTTTCTTAATCATATCACTAGAAACTGCAGTAAGATAAATTCAAACTATACAAATGCACTTTTTTTTAATAAGTGAAAACGATTGATCATAGGAACAACTTATCTAGGGATGTGGTGGCTGTTGTCTCACTTTTAATCGGGTGCGGGGAGTGGATGTCTTTCTAAATTATCAGCTCTAGCTTAACCAGAAATCATGGGCTTGTTGATGGAATCAGTTGGTGACAGTCTGTGATCAGTATTATGCAAAAGGTGAGACTAGGAACCTACTGGCTTGAACTGCAAAAGTTCAGGGAAACTTGGATTGGTAAAATGCCTGACTTGACTTTTCATCTGATATTTTGCAGTCAACAAGCAAATAAATGATAAGGAGAGAGTAGCGGCTGCAATGGAGAATCCAAACTTGCGTGAAATTGTGGAGCAGTGTGTCACAGAACCTGATTAGCGGCTACAGAAACCACAGAGCTATGATTGTTTTGATACATTTGTTTTAATATCTTTGTAAAACCTTAAGGCCTTGTGTTTAATACTTGAGTTCTTTATATCTGCTGCATGTTTTTTTTTAAGGGAAATCATTTATAAAACAGATTTAAATTATAAGGAGGTAGGTTGCAGGATATAAAATTAAATGAAGTGTGTAATTTTAAGAATTTGTAATATTTGGTGTTAACAGATAAATATTTTATTGCGTTATTAAGAGCCAGCTGTGTTGCCTTCTGATGCGCATCGTGATATAAAACAAGTTTTGCAGGTTAAGTTTCCACTTTGTTCAAGTGGAACATCTCAATCACTACGCTGTAAAAACCCATAAATAAATATAGATTCTTATAATGAAAAGCTAGTTCTTGTTTTGAATCTTCTTGCTCTAATCTCACAAATTTCTCTTGCTATATTAAACAGAGAAGTAAATGTCTTCATGTGTCTTCACATATCATGTATTTCCACACTGTGAGTCATAGAAGCTGAAAGACATGTAAAACTTTATTTGTTATTTTAAATTTCAAAATACTGTTGATTATTCAACAAATTCAAAATATTGTTGATTATACAACCTCAGTGGTGATGTTTTTTGTGTCCTTAAAAATGGAGAACTCCTAGATTTCAAATGCTTTTTAACCAGGAATCTTGTGCAAAAAAGCACTTCCTGTGCTGTTTTTGATACCTCAATAATTAAATGATTGTGAATGAATAGGCAGAAACTAGAATGACATGTTCTTTTCTTTCTTGATGAAAGCTACTTGCAGTATGCTGACTTAAAATCTAGTCAAGTACAGTCATGGAGCCAGGAACATATTGCTAATAATTTCATGCAATAGGAATTCTATAGTTTCACTTAGGACCAGTTTTCATAACTGACAGAACGGAAAACCTAGCCAATTACAGTCAGATCTGATAAGTTAAACTTTTAATTTAATGAAAATGTGACCCAATTTTCTAGTATTATGTCAAAGCTTCATTTTCTGAGTCTCTCTAGACTTTTGGTGCTTGAGATTAGCCACAGCATATAAGAGTGCAGATTTAGAAAAAAATCTCTTGGGCTAAAAGTACAGCATATTGGGAATGAATATACAGGAAACCAGTGCAGAAAAGAGGTAGCTAAAGATTGTGTGCACTTTTAATTCTTCAGCCTTGTTTTAAGTTCTGAGCACATCAATCAGCAGGTTCTGCAGAAGCCAATGCAGGGTACAGATAGATGCAACAAATATAGCAATACAAGAGGTATAGTGTTACCTCTGCAGGATTATAGTGACATAAATGTAGCAAAACTTCTACATTCAATCCTGCTCTGTTCCAGGTCAAAGTTAGGGTGTTTTTAGTCAACTTGCACTGCTACAGTATCATGCAGATGGAAATTACAGCTGATGCATGCTCCAAAGCAGCAGCTGCTCCCCTCCTCCTTTCTAAAACACCTCAAACCTGTCTGTTCGTACTCACCGTATATCTGGTCTTTTTGCACAAAATGACAGTATCTCAGTTCAAAAAAGCTAGATCTTTTCCAATTTATGTATTCTTTTGATAGGTCTTAGAAAACTCCACCAAATGGTTATGATTGATCTCTTGGAAATAGTATGTGGCTTATGTTTGTTTAAATCCTTCACAGCTTGCAAACTTTGTTCCTGTAGCTGGTGTGTTTTCTTTTTTTAAACATCTGTTTTGTATTGTTAGGTTCTTCTGTAGATCTACTTTGGAGGTATTTATACTGTGCTAAATGCTGTAGTGTTTGAGAGTAAGTATGCAGGTTTTAACAAACAAATGTATTTGTGTACCTGGGGTTACCTCAGAAATACCTGATGTTCAAGTAACTTGAGAGAACAGTAACAAACTTAGTTTTTCATATTTATTTTTAGATAGAACTAAGTTTTTTGTTTTCTAGTTACCTGTTGGAGTCCAAAAGCAATCAGAAATGGCTTGCGTGGTTAATAGGGGTGTGCAAAGAGGGCCCTATTCGATTTGGATTTGGCCCGGATCAGGGGCAGTGATTCAATTTGTTGATTTGGATCACTGTCCCTGATTCAATTTGGCCGAATCCAAATCTGAAGATTTAATGCTAATCCTGAAATTCAGCAATTCTGACACGGGCACAACTTTAAAAGTTTTTTTCTACATACCTTGAAGTAGCAGGCGCAGCTTGTGAGTGCTGCAATGCTGGGGTGCATGGAGCGTCCCACAGGAGTGCGGGGGGGCCCTCCATGTGCTCAGCGGTGAACCCAGAAGTAGACAAGAAGTATTTCCAGTTCTCTTCTGGGTCTGCCATGGAGCTTGCTTTCCCCCCCCCCCACACACACACACACACCCTTGAGCAAAGCAATCGGCCGCAGGGGGACCCCGGGTGCCCCTCCAGACCCAGGAGACACCAGTCACCGAGCGGGGGGGTTTCCCAGCGTACTTCCTGGCAAACCTGGAAGTGGACCAGAAGTGCTTCTGGTTCACTTTCAGGTCTGCTGCCGAGCATGCTGGGGAGCCCCCCATGCTTCTGTGGGATGCTCCATCCGCCCCAGCATTGTAGCACTCATGAGCTGCCTGGTACCTAGAAGTCTGTAGAAAAAACATTTAAAGCTGTCTCTCTATGTCCGAATCTTTCCGAATTGATTCAGAGAGATTAAAGGGTCCTTTGATTCGATTTGAATTTGGATATTCAGCCACTGAATCAGGCCAAATCTCCACCAAATTGAATTGGAGACCAGAGCTTCGCAGAGCCCTAGTGGTTAAGATCATCCTCCTTCCTTTCTCTAAATAGCTAATATACAGTCAATTAATATTTTAACATTTGACATACTCTATGCTGTTTCCTTCTTCTTAGAAATGGTGCAATATATGTTTAAGATAACTTTTGTAACTCCTCTGAGCAGTATCTAGACATTAAATTTGTTAACTTGAGCCCCTGTAAAATTATTACAAGGGAATTAGAAAACTTCACAAATTCTGATGCTTTCAAGCCTGTTTCTCAGTATGGGTTTGAGTTGAAATATGTGATATGCATAGAAAATACCTTTCAAATCACTACTTCAAACATGAGTTCTCACTGCATGCCTGCTAGTTATGTCTGGAGCCAGTTGGGTACCTTGGCCTGAAGTGCAATATGAAAGGAGCAATTAGTGACTGACAGGGGAGACAAGGCTGAGCTAGTCAATGAGTTTTTTGCCTCAGTGTTCCTGACCAGGGGTCAAGATTAGTCTCTGATTGGGTTCTTGGAGGGGCATCAGAGGGTCACCAGCCCACCTACTGTTGATGGTGACTTGAATGAACTGGATGTGTTCAAGTCAGCAGGCCTGGATAAGCTGCATCCAAGGGTACTGAAGAAGTTGGCTGGTGTCATAGCAGGACCACTGGCACAGCTGCTTGAGCACTTGTGGCGCTCGGGTCAGGTCCCAAAGGACTGGAAAAGGGCCAATGTGGTCCCTATTTTCAAGAAGGGGAGGAAGGAGGATCTGAGTAATTATAGGCCAGTCAGTCACACCTCCATCCTTGGAAAGGTCTTTGAAAAGATTCTGAAGGATCATATTTGTGGGAGTCCAGCAGGAAAAATAATGCAGCAGGGAAACCAGCATGGATTCGTAGCAGGTAGATCTTGCCTGGCCAATCTGGTTTCATTTTATGACAGGGTCACAAAACACTTAGACGCAAGAGTAGAGGTGGATGTTGTTTTCTTGGATTTTAGCAAGGCCTTTGATACAGTATCTCATCCCATTCTCATAAATAAATTAAGAGGCTGTGACAGATGTTTACATGGTCTGGTGGGTGGCAAATTGGCTTGAGGCTCATACTCAGAGAGTGATAGTAGATGGGTCGGTACTGACTTGGAAGGATGTGGGTAGTGAGGTTCCACAGGGTTTGGTCCTTGGCCCTGTACTCTTCAATATCTTCAGCAGTGACTTGGATGTGGGTGTGAAGTATACTGTGTCCAAGTTTGCAGATGATACTAAATTGTGGGGTGAAGTGCACACACTGGAGGGTAGGGAACGATTGTAGGCGGACCTGCGCAGGTTGGAAAAGTGGGCAATACACAAGAGGGTGCCATACAACAAGGACAAGTGCAGAGTGCTGCACCTAGGGTGCAAAAATATCCAGCACATCGACTGGCTGGGAAGTGACCCTCTCAGCAGCACAGAAGTGGAAAGGGATCTCGGAGTCATCGTGGACTCCAAGGTGAATGTGAGTCGTCAGCATGATGAAATCATCAGCAAGGCTAACTGTACTTTATTGTGCATCAACAGATGCATGACAAATAGATCCAAGGAGATACTTCCTCTCTATGCAGCATTGGTCAGGTCGCAGTTGGAGTACTGCGTCCAGTTTTGGGCACCGTACTTCAAGAAGGATGTTGATAGACTCAAGAGGGTCCAGAGGAGGCTACTGGTATGGTTAGGGGCTTACAGGACAAGCCCTGTGAGGAGGGACTGAGGGACCTGAACCTCTTCAACCTCCACAAGAGAAAGCTGCAAGGTGATCTTGTGGTTGCCTACAGATTCATCAGGGGGACGCAGCCAGGGATTGGAGATGCTCTATTCACCAGGGTGCCTCTTGGGGTAACAAGGAACAATGGTCAGAAACTGACAGAGAGCAGATTTAGGCTGGATATCAGGAAAAACTTCTTCATGGTAAGGGTGGCCAAAATTTGGAAGGGGCTCCAAGGGAGGTGGTGCTCTCCCGTACCTTGGAGGTCTTTAAAAGAAGGCTGGATAGGCATCTGGCTGGGGTCATGTGACCCCAGCACTTTTTCCTGCCTAGGCAGGGTGTTGGACTCAATGATCTGTTGAAGTTCCTTCCGACCCTTGTATCTGTGAATCTATGAATAAAATTGCCTATACGAATGCCTAGGATAAAGTTGAAACAAGTTAATTAAAGGCCTTCTACAGGGAAGCTGGCAACAGAACAGCTTTGAACCTTGGGTTGGGTGTTCTGCACTCAAGTGGTATTCTCATCCTCTTGTTTACACTGTAAGTAGAGTGTTTTGGGTGATGGCTTTAACAGTGGATGGACTAGAATGCTGCAGTCAGAAACTTCCTTGGTGGCTTGGTGTTACGGTTGTGGGATGCTGAAATAGGAAGATTATGGGATAGTTGGGTGGGATGGAATGTGAGAATCATAAGGCAGCTGTCAATGATACAGGAGGAAGAGGAGCCTTTTGAGGAGAGAAACAGGATAGAAGCAGGGCAGCGTGCATGCGAGAACAGCAACATCAGGCACCTGAGAACTGAAGGAATGAATTTAAGATGGCGTAAGAGACTGAAAAGTCCTGCTTTGCTTCCTTGCTACGTGGAGTACAGAACAGTTTAGAATTGCTGCCTTTAGGCTCTTTCTGGAACTAGCTTTGTTTCTCATTTGTGAGAGAACTCTGCCCTATGGGGCATATTTTCCCTTTTACAAAACTTCTGTTGCTGTCCCTGCAACTTTGTAAGGTGATAGATTATGGCCCAAAGGCAGGAATTGAGTGAAGGATGCCTGGTTAACAAGTGATTGGAAGAAGAATGCACTGTATTTGCAAGCTTGTCTAGGTCTATCCCAGCCATGCAGGTGGTCCAATATGGCATCTCCCACACAAATCCTTACCTCTCATACTGCCATCCATCCCATGTAGCACAACCATTTTAAGGTTGAAGTCAGTTGTTTGTTTGTTTTTAACTAGGGAATTCTTGGTTACTTTCTTTAAGGTATACTTGTCTTTTTTTTAGATCAGCAACATGTAACTGCCTTTTTGGGGTCTGTAGCTGGGCACTGGGCTGTTCCAGCTCCTTTCAGGGAGCAAGCAGCCAAAGAGGCCACTTGCAGGTGGCAAAGGGAGGTAATTAAGGATTCACCTGGCCGGCAACAGACTGGGCTGGAGCTTTGTAAGCCCTGAGCCTGAGCTGACCAGGCAGTCCAGCCCTGGGAGCCACAAAGCAAGGAGCTCCTAGTAGCAGAGAAGTAGGGCTCCTGCATTATGGAAGAAAGCAACACGGGAAACAAGGGAAGGTACCTGGGGCAGAGCAGCACCTTGTATGGGCAGGTGGCCCTGGCTTACGTTAAGCCTAGAGCAGGCTTGAGTGCCTGCCAGAAGGCAGGTGCTCACTATTAAGTTGTGCTAGCAGTTTAGCTTGGAGCTCTGCAGAGGCAGACAAGGCTTACTGAGAGGGTCATCAGCCCAGTAGAGGTTAAGTGGGACCAGCAGGGTCCAGCAGCTCAGTGAGGGGCTGAGACTAAGGTAGTGGAACCAGCAGGGTCCAGCGACCCACCCATGGGCTAGGAGTAGTGGTGTGGGACGAGCAGAGTCCAGAGGCCCAGAGAGGGGCCATGTGAGAGACCAGAGGGTCTGACAGCCCAGAGGGGAGTCAAATGGCAGCCTAAACAGCGGCTGAGTGAGGGGCCTGGAGACTTGGGGCTGTGTGAGAGACTGAGCGGTCTGAGGGTCTGGAGGAGGGTTGCGTGCGACAAAGAATGTCCATGATGATGCTACCTGTGAGGTTTGGGGCATGGTGTAGGGGAGGTATGGAGCCACACAATTAACTCTTAAGGCTACCAGTGCCTTGCAGAGGAATGGTCAGACCAAGAGGGCCTATTGAGCCTGAGGGCATTGAGACTAGTGGGGGTGCAGGGTAGGCCCACTGGAGATTTAGTAGGACTGGGGTTCACTCTAAGGCCTGTGGGCAGCCTCCCTTATTCAAGCTTTAACAAGATCAGGGCATGGCAGGCGAGCAAAGTGAGGGAGGGCAGTATTAGAGTCAGAACTGGGTAGGAGTTGCACAGCCACTGGGGGCATCATGGCCGCTCCCCTGGGGCTCAGACCTGCTACAGGGGTGAAAGTAGGATTTTGGTTTTCCCCTTAGCCTGTTGGCCAGTAGTAGTTTTTTTTTTTTTTTTTCCTTCCTTGTGTTCTAAAATGAAACATCCTAAAATTGAATAAAAATATGTTTGATGTATACAAATCCTTTTAGAGGCATAGCTGCCCTCAAACTACTAAGAAATTAGGACTGCTGCTTTTTATATGGTTTTAATTTTGCCTTGTAAATACATTGCGAGAGGTGACCTTTTGATAGCTTGTCCTGTAAATCCTGGCTTGTTTGAAGAAAACTTGAAGAGGTTTATAATTTAATATAACCTTTTGAGCACTGAATTCAGTTGGTTTCTTATGACTCTTGTAGGTCAGTGGTAAACAAGAAATATAACTTTCTGTCATCTGCACTGAACTAAGAGCTATGGATCTGAATTGCGGAGGCTCTGAACACCTGAGGTTCCTCTGGGATTGTAAGAAATGCCCTGAGCATGTTTATTCGATGATTTAAAGAATTTGTCCTTTTGGAACAATTTTTGAACCTTGTTTCAGAAATGGAAAATGCCAATTTCCTTTTTAAAAAGGTGATAATTCTTCAGACAATTTTAATTACTAACTAAATGTACAGACAGATATTACTGTACATAGTCCACATTCAGGGATGTAGGAAGGTAAGATTCTGGAGTCCCTAAGCATTCACCTTTCCTCTGGTTAGGGAGGAGAGAGCTTCCAGCAGATGTGGGCAAAATGTGGCCCGGGGACCAGATGTGGCCTGCCAGGCCATTCTATCTGGCCTACAGGGCCCCTAAAAAAATTTAGAAAATTAATATTAATCTGTCCTGGGCTGCCTGTCATGTGGCCCTTGATGTCTTGCCGAAACTCAGTAAGCGGCCCTCTGCCCAAAATAATTGCCTGCCCCTGGCTTACAGGTATGGACACGTGCATTCAGAGCCTTTCTAAAAAGGGACCATTTCAAAAGGGCAGCAACTGTTGGATTTTATTGCTACCTGTGGACAAGCAGGGAATGATACAGATATAGCCAAACAGCTCCAACTTTAAGGCTGGGTGAACAGTGTAGAAGTTAGAGTGGTTTTGCTCTGTATCGTTCACAGCTTTGAATGGAACAGCTGCTGCCCTCTTGAGACCACTCGAATGTCTTTGTCCAGGGGTGGATCCAGGATTTGGCAAAGGGGGCGTGGGAGCAGCCACCCTCACTTCGGGGTAACTTCCCAAAGCAAGTAAGCATCCCCATCTTCCCCTCTGTGCTCAGAAGTGTCCTGCCCTCTCCTCCTCCAGTCCCTGCTGCCTTCCCCACTGTCCTGAGCTGGGGGAAGCTTCAGAGCTTGTCCTGCTCACTTGAGCGAGGCTGCATGAGGGCTGGGCTCCACTGGAAACAGCAGCAATGGAGAGGGAGTGGGTTCCCCCAGGAGCAGGCATGGAAAGGTGCTCCTGCTGCTGTCATGGCCCTAGGTGAGCACAGCAGGAGCAGGAAGGAGCAGCTCTGAGGATCTGGGCTCTGAGCCTTTGAGAAATTAGCCATGACAGGTGGGGGGGAAGGGGAGGGGATGTGCCTGTTAGCATAGAGGGGAAAGGAGAGGTTCCCTTCTGCTCTGGGGACTTATTTGTTTTAAAGACCCCTTAGGCCTGAGCAGCACGGTTCAGTCTGAAAGGAGGGTGCAGTCGTGGCACTGGAGTCCCTCTGGATCTGCCTCTGTGTGTCCACACTCTAAGATGCTTTTCCACAAGAGCAGTAGTGTCATTCTTCATAGTGGCATTAGAGGGCACTCCTGTACAGGCCAGCATGCCTTATGCCTATAGGATGGGCTATATTGTGGGCTTTGAGGGAGTTGGAGACTTCTGAGACGGTTGCAATGTTTTTACTGTTAAGGCGTAAAAGATAAGCAACTTGTCTGCTTTTGGGTGTGAGACTTTGTAGGCAACAGGCACTAATTCAAATATCAAATCCTTCCTCACTCCTCCAAAATTAACGTGGCCTTTGTGTATGGGTGTAACAACTTAGGGGTGTAAAACTTTCTTTCAGTAGCAGTTATGTTAAAACCAAAAAGACATGGATTATATTGAGAGGTTCTTTGACATACGGCATTGGATTATAAAACGCTCACCTCTCCTTTAAATAATAAGCACATCCTGAGGTTTGGGTTTTTCCAGCCACACAAGGCGATAGTTTCAGGCTGCTAATACCCCTGCATACTTAGAACGATAGAGAAATGGGGCTGGAAGGGACCGCTGGAGGTAATCTAGTTTGTTCTTGTTCTCCACTGGCCATGGAGAAGAATTGATCAATTATCTCTTGGTTCACTTCTTATATATCAGATTATGTCCCTCCCCACCCTTCCTCACCTCTTCTCTGTATTAAACCCAGTACCTTCAGTCATAGTTTGTAGGTCATGTATTGGAAGAGGTTTAAAATCTCTTTGCTGGTCTCTGGGTTCTCCAGTTTGTCTTAACGTTTGTCCAGAACTGGATGTAGTACTGCAGCTAAGGTCTTGCTGGTTTCATGAGGAGCAGAGTCTAAATCCTTAATGGCTTTTTTCCCTTCCCTCTCAAGATGTTATCCCTGCCTTATGAATAGGAAGGGAGGAAATTAATCCAGGCCTTGAGACCCAGTTCAATGTTCCTGCCACTAGAGACCATCCTTACCCATATCCTGTGTGGTGTGTGTGTATTTATAGGATGGCTGCCATTTGGCTCTGCTGTGGCTACAGCTAAATCAAATACTTCAGTGTGTAAACTGTGAAACTGCTATAAAACTGCTAATTACAACAAGCTAACATATCTTTACCTCTCTGCAAAATCACTTTTGTCATGTCCCGAGAGTGAATTACCCAGACTTGCTCTACATTTTCTATTTCTGTAAAACAAACTGATTGGACAACACTTGTTGTACTTGAGATAATCCAAAGCCTTTTGCAGTAATGAGTTAATTAAAATTGTTACTTAACAATTGCCTCTCTCTGAACCCTACAGCACAGAAAGATCTGCTGCATCTAAATGCTGCAGGACTGTCAAAATTTCTGGCTGGGTGAGGATTCAGTGTAATTGTTCTTTATCTATGTTAGATGGATTTTTTTTGGCCTACATCAGGCATGGGGTCATACTGGCTTCAAAACCCGAGAGTGTGACTTACAACATCCTCACATTGCAGTGCCCATACTGGAGTACAGCAGTAACTCTTGTGCAACGTGGTGGGTGTCTGGCAATCCCACGCTTCAGGGATTTCGCTGGTTGCCTGCAGGAGCTAAGAAGGATTCCCCCTTGCTTAAAAATGCTGCTGGCTTCTATTTTAGGTTTTCTTTTTCACTTTCTTCTGAAACATTAGGACATTAGTCATAGCTAATGCTGCAGGTTCTTGTCTGGGGTGGGCTGATGCTTCTGCTGGTACTTAACAAACTCAGAGGTTTCTGATGAAAAGGTCTTCATCTTTTGCTTGAGGCCATGCCCATCACCAAATTTGGGGTCAAGAAGGTGGTGGTGTTTTGGGGGTTTTGGGTTTTTTTTTGTCTAGGTCAAATTAGACACCATTTGTAGGGTTTCTCTGTAGTATAGGGTGCAAGATCCTTCTCATAGAGTCCTCTGACCTTATATAAACAAATTGGTTTTCTGCCACTGCCATGTTAAATGGCTGCCTGTGAACATGGGGGACTGGATACTGCAGCCTAGCAAGGCCCTTCCCTATGTTCCTGCTTATCCAATGTGTATCAACAGACCCTTTCTAATCTGCACCAACCAGGAAGCCTATTAAGTAGCACTAAATATTGTGAGTTAGCAACAAAGCAAGTAAATGGTATTAAACTGTACAAAAGCTAGTTTCCTGATTTGTCTGGTGTAGTTGGATTTAATTGTAATGCTTACAGCTTTTGGGGGCTGTTTCTGCAGATTCAGTGATAAGCAGTGGCCTGTACCACACACGTGTTCGTGGTCCCTCAACACATTAATTGCTTTTCTATAACACTTAAGAGAACAGAGTCTGGCAGGATACAGACTGCCAAGCCACAGCAGTTTCATAGATTTCATAGAAATTAGGGCTGGAAGGGACCTCAGGAGATCATTGGGTCCAGCCCCCTGCCCAAGGGGCAGGAAGTCAGATCACCCCAGCAAGATAAACATCCAAGTATTTCTTAAAGGTATCCAGAGTAGGAGCTTGCACCACTTCTGGGGGAAGTCTATTCCGGACTCTGAAGACTTGGACAGTAAAGAAGTTTTTTCTTATGTCCAGCCTAAAACAGTCTTCCCGGAGTTTGTTCCCCCTATTTTCCTGCCTTCTGATTATGCATGTGGCTCTCCTCTGGACTCTCAAGCTTCTCCACATCCTTCCTGAATTGTGGAGCCCAGAACTGGATGCAGTACTCCAGCTGCGGCCTCACTAAAATCATAACTCCTAGATAGGATCTCCAGAGTTATTCCTTCCATTTTTCCCCCCTCCCCTTCAGAGAATGTGCAATTGGCAAACCAACTTTCAGCAAGATGAATTGTCAAAAAGCCTCTTGTGTCTCTGCAGGAAAGAGATGTCAACACTGAATTAAACCAGAAAGGGGCTCAAGGAGTATGTGTGTGGGGAGGGCATAGGAGAAATGTACCTGCATTTTCTTAGGAGACTTGCAGAAAACATACTACCAAATAGCAGTTCATATGGTATAAAATGATCTTCTTCGCTTTCTAGCTCAGCTGGTAGCTCCCACTCCAGCCAAAGTTAGTCCCTTGTTAATACGTGCCAGTGTCTCCTAGGGTTTGTCCACCTGGGAACACATACAAAATTGAATCTGAGTTAAATGCATGCTATTAGTTAAAGTGGATTAATTAAGTGTCTGGGGCATCTGTGTTGGATACTCCTCTTCCAAATTAAAGGGCTTTAAGTTGGATTAGCTTGATTTGCTTCCAAACTGACCAGACTAGTTATGGGGGGAAGATTTTTTTTTCTTGTGTCTGTAATTGTCAGTACCCATACTTCAAATGTGACTCATCCCTTGGAACAGCAGAATACAAGCAAAGAAATATCATCTTGGAGTGCTTGATTATCTTCAAAATAGGTGATTTAAGGTATTATTTAGATTCACCTCAAAACAGGCTGCTATAGATTATAGACTTAGAAAGGGTAAGAATTCTGACTTCTTTGTGGCTGAGAGTTTAAGTTATCCAAAGACCCAAATTAGACAAGAGCAAGCTGAAAAATGGGATTTCTTTTGATGTGTGAGAAAATATATATAAACTATTCAGCTTCTCACCTTGGCTGCTTCTATTTACAGTTGAGGTTAAATCCTTCAAGGGAGGAGACATGTCACAGCCTGAACCTGTTGCTTGCACATCTGCAATATAAAAATGCTAGTCCCCAATCCACTCATGCCTGGATAGCTACGAGCTTCCACTTTCTGCACTGCTTCCTACCCATCCTTGTCTGACATGCTTAGCAACATGCCCAGCTGCTGCGGTCTCCAAGTGAATGAGGATTATGTTGGGAATTCACCTCTTCCAAAGACTGATCCTTTGCACAGCTGTCTTCCTGTACCCTCCCATTCATGTTGTGTAACCATAGCAGAGCCTCCACAATTAATGTATATGTGACCCATCAGTTCACTGCATATCATAAGGGTGCCACTGAGAAACCAGAGTAAGTTTAGTTTGTCTGGTCAATACTTAATATTTTATTTTCCCCTCGCATTGAGGGAGTACAAGAGAACTGTTCTTAAGGGAAGTAGTGATTTACCTCTGAGGGCCTGTATTTGGTTGTACCCTGATGCACGTTTTTGGAGTGCAGTGCAAACATTTGTTGAGCAGGGCTTTGTAACCATTTTAAATTAAAAGTCTCATAAAGCCAACCTGAAGCCACAAAATGATTGACTGGATTCCAGTTAGTCTACCAGCTACAAGGGAGGGCCTGGGCTTCTGTAAGAGCATGATGGCATAACCATAACTGTAGTATAGTTGTAGTGTCACTGTAGCCTTAATCTTCGTGATTATGACTGTAGATCCTGGGCTATATCAATAGCAGCACCACTTACAAATCAAAGGAAGTGATTCTTCCACTTGATTCAGAACAGGTGAGGCCTTACCTGGACTGGAGTGCTGCGTCCAGTTTTGGGTAATGCACTTCAGGAAAGATGTGGATTAATTAGAACGGGTTCAGCCAAGAGTGAAATAATTATTAGAGGCCTGGAAAATGAGATTTCTGAGAATAGGCTGAAAGAGCTAGGATTATTTATTGTGGAGAAGGGAAGAAGGGGATTTTATAACAGTCTTCAAATACCTGAAGGCTGAGTTATAGAGAGGATAGGCATGGATTTTGTCCTGTGGCCGCAGGGGACAGAACAAGGAGGAACTGTCTTAAACTGTAGCAAGGGAATTAAGATTGGATATTGTGAAGAACTTTCTTGCTAAGAGGGTGGTCAAACGTTGACACAGGCTGCCCAGAGAAGCTGTGGTATCTCCATTTTCCACAAGTTTTAAGAGCAGGTTAGACAGACACTTGGCTGCAATGGTTTAGATGGGAATGACCCTGTCCTGAGCAGAAGGATGGACTAGAGGTGAACTCCTGAGGTCTCTTCCAGCCCAGCTGTTCTGTGATTTTATACTTAGTAGACAAGAGCTCATAATTTTCTCAACACAACATCAAGGACACAAACATTTGGGGAAAATTATGCCTGCTATTTTTTATATTAGTCAAACCCTCTCTCCATTTCAAGGTGGGCTACGTTGAGGCACACAAACTTAAGACATTTTCAAGAGCTGCTTCTATTTTGGCTTGACTTTCCAAGGGGCCTAGCACTCTCCATTCCCACCGGCCTCAACTGGAGGGGACCATGTGCCTTTAGACAGCTTTCTCCAAACATTTATTATGAAGTGTAATTAGGGGAAAAACACAAAGTAGGTACTTGGGAACTTATTTAAGTTTTTAATAACATGTGAAGGGACTGTGTCTGGTATTATCCTGGGAAACGAATAGCTTCATGTCACCTCCAAAGGAAATAAGGGACTTATGGGGTTAAAAGCCAAAAAAGAAAAAAATTGGCAACTTTACATAGTACTAATATTGTAAAGTTCTGTGCATAGGGGAGATGAATCTATACGTGTATGTGTTAAGCTCCTGGAAATATTTCCTTCTGGTTCATGGCATATATCCAAAGGAAGACCTTCCGGACAAGGTTGCACTATTAAGAATCCTTAAATAGTGGAGGGAGTGGGTTTTTTTGCTCAGATGGACAGACCCACTAAATACCAACTGTGGAAATCATTTCCTCTATCTGAAAAGCAGATGGAGCTGTTTTCTTAGGAAGAGAGAGATTTTTGTTCTTTGCCACACCATGCCATTTTGAAGCACAACAATGATGTACAGCACAAGAGTAACTTCCCCCCCCCTTCCCCGTGGCCTTCAAATTAGCTTAGTAAAAGTTGTTTTATTAACCAAACTGGTAATAAATGGTTACATCATATTTTTCATTTTACTGGTTGTCATGAGATTTCGTTCTAAGCGATGGGTGGCTCATCGCTCTACTGGATACTATGTAATATGTCGATTCTCTAATGCTGCTATCTTATCCTCCAAATTGTCCTAGCGATGGAGTGATTGTCCAGGGGCAAGGCTTTTGGGGGGGTGACATCTTTATTCAACCAACTGAATAGTTGGGAGAGATCTTGGATGAGTTTTTGAGCACCCTTCCTCCAGTCAGTTACTCCAATAGAAGACGTCACTCCAAAAAATCCTTCCCTCTTCCACTTGTCCCGTTTAATTTTTTTGTGCTCACAGGCTGCTATGAAGCATCACATCTGGTTTCACAGGCCTTTTAGCAGCAGAACTTCTCTTTGCTGATTTTTTTTTTTTTTTCCCCTCCAAATCCCAACATCTTTTGATGCTACTAAGTACAAGAGATATTGGCCAACCTGCTAGATTGGGTGACCTGGGATGACTGTTGACTGGTTCTGTTCCTTTCTCCTAGGGAGGTGCTGGGGTGTGGTACTGGGTCATTCACCTGCCTTGTGGACTCTGGCAGGGTTGTCACTGGACTTGAACTAGCAAGGAAGAGGTCATACTTTGAGGCTATGGTCCCAACAGCATATAGGTAGCAAGCTGTTCAGTCTTTCGGTTAACCCAAGGTTGCTTTTACAAAAATCATAGAAAATTAAAGTTGGAAGGGACCTCAGGAGGTGACCTACTCCATCTTTTGTTCCCCCAGAGCCCATGTGAGATTTGAAAGAGGGGGATGGGGCTGGGGAGACTTGTAAAGAGGCAAAAAATTTAAGGTTGCTTTTGGCTCCCTGGTAGTTTCCAAATTCTTTGACAAATGATCTTTTCTCCACGTGTGCCTGGACAGGCTACTATAATCCTCTTTCTTTAGAGACTATATCATAGTTGTCTTTGCTTCTGTGACCACCAGTGTGCTTTACACAGGCTTACCCTGAAAGATCGTAGAAAAGTATTCATCATAGTCGGTTGGCAGTGGGCGGCAGCAAGTAGTACAACTCTCCAGCTTCTGCAGTGGTTCTCTGAGATGAGCTGGGGCTTTGTATTTTACTGTGTTGGATGAAGAAATGCATCAGAACAAAATGTACTAGTATTAATATGAAAAGTAACTTGGCCTGCGGTTAATACATTTGATTAATTTTAGAGCAACTCCATGAAAAAATGGGACATTCATCAAGAGAGGATCTGTTCTTTCAGAAAAGGAAGATTTGGGAATTGGAGAAGTTTGAATTTTAACAGGTCCAAATGTGTGATGCCTTTTCAGGATGCCTTATCCCCCCGTAATTGGGGTTTAGTAGGATTACTGTAAAAACCTGTGCAGTTTATTGGCGGGGCAGTATGCTTTTTTTAAGAAATGTCTAAAGAATTCCAGAGCAGGAAAATTATTTATTGTGGTAGTCCCTGGGAGGACTGAACTAGAAGCAGGGCTCCATTTTGCTGGGCTTTGTAAAAGCCACAGAGGAGATGCCGTCTCTCTTGTATTGTATAAAAACGAATCCAACAACTTTCCATCAAAGAACCAAGAGGTTCAACACAAAACTATGCCAGATACATAAAATGCACATTGCCAAGGAGCATCATCATTATCAGATAAGCAGTCTTCACCTTACTGAACATAAGGAACTTCTCAAGCTGGGTAGTTAACGTTTTCTTCATTAATTAGCTCTTTTAATATACATCTCTTGTGCCAGCCTTTTCCATTTTATGTAATTACCATGATCTACTGTGACACTTCAATTACTTCTTGAGACTTCCAGTTTTTTGCTTATGGGGTTGCAAGGTCTGCCTAATACATCATGCTCTGATTGTGTTAAAAGCAATTTCTACAAGAGAAGATAAAGTCAATTAAAAAGAAGACTATCTCTGGTTGCAGGAGCTAACCTAATTCCTCCCATTACTCACTTTTTCTAATCTTACATGCCTTTGTTTCCATTAAATAGAAACCATTTGTCACTTCTTTACCATGTAACTACTTGAGAGGAAGAAGCAGCCCAGAAGAATTCCTAAATGGTGTTAATGACAGCTGAAGAGAGAGAAAGAAAACTGATCAAGGGTGAAGAAAAGGGATGATGTTCTTTGTGTGGCTCTACCAGGGTGCAGCACCGGTATAGAAAAGCCAGCAAGAGTTTATCCTCTTCAGGCTGCTCTGAGCAATGTCAAGCCAAAAGCAGTCCTGCCTCTTACCTTATTCAATAGTTGGATGCAGGAGTAGATTTCAGGTGCCTTGCAAACTACTTGTTTAAAGCGTCTCTATGAATACATCTAGGTCCCAGCAAAGGACTGGTCAACTATGGCTTTTTCAGGCTAGTATTTGCTATTTCCCATCTTGTTGACTTTATTGTAAAGGCCACAGAGGCAAACTGTCTTTGGCTCCCAATATTTTCCTCAAGGTAACAGGAATCAGAACTCATGGATGAGATGATATCTTTTATTCGATCAACTAGATTTTTGCACAAAAAATGTCTTTAATTGCAAGTTTTCAGGCACAAGTACCCTTCCTCAGACACGGGAGAAAAGATTGTAAAAGTTCTCCTGGGTAGAAATGAAAGTTCATATTTCATAGGAGAGTTAAAAGTGGGTCCTCAAGGTAACTACATTCACATAAATTTAAGTCGCTCTTAAAGTAGAGAGGGGAGATCTGTCCCTTGGGAGAATTCCTGTCTGAATTCATGCTATAGTTGACATTGCTCTGGCCACAGGCAAATCTCTCCCAGAAAGCATCTGCCCCTCCAAACACTGGCAGTGCTACCAGTAGGCATCAGTGACTAGATCTCCCTGTAAGCCCGTTTCTTACCATGTGCTTCATCAAGTTTTTATTTTCCGTGCAGGTGTTTGGTGGGCCTGCTAGCAAGGGTGGGAGGTAGCCCACAGGCTGGAGTAATAGAGAAAAAAACCCTCACTAATGTTAAGTTAGGTGGGCATAAGTTATATGTTGACTGCAGCTCACAGTTTCATATGTGCCAAATTTCAGAGCAGCTTGGTTGGGGGTCCAGCCCACTCCAAAATAGGGGCTATTTGCAAGATGCTAATGTAAGGATGTGTTCTGTACACCACAAAACCTCATGGGTGTTGAGTTGTGGCCTCTTATTCCAACACCTGTCATGTAAAGATGAGCATTGGCCATTTAGAAAGCAATTTACTTTGTCTGAACTAAGCACCCTGCCCCCAGGTGTGACTTTTTAAATAGGTCCTGCTGTAACTTAAAACATTATCAGGACAAGAAATGTGAACCTGCCTGTTGTATGCCCAGAGGCACACACACCTCTACCTTA
Source organism: Crocodylus porosus (assembly GCF_001723895.1). Classification (NCBI taxonomy): domain Eukaryota; kingdom Metazoa; phylum Chordata; order Crocodylia; family Crocodylidae; genus Crocodylus; species Crocodylus porosus. The sequence continues at coordinate 40,892,829 of NW_017728911.1, read as the reverse complement.
ACATTTATTAGAAGAGTCTGGATTTGTTATCCAATACAGGAGCTAATGAAAACACCTCTGAAAATCTCTAAAGACAATATTACCTAGTGATCATCCTTGATCAAGAGGTATCACCAGTGATGATAACTATCTAAAAATGATTTTTTTTTGACCACCTTAGTTTAGTTGACGGGCTTTCTTGCATACATACTGGCTTCTGGCTGCTTTACTTCTCCATCCAGGAAGAGCACAGTCCATCTATAGATGCTTCCTCAGCCTGACAAAGGGTGTTCGTGCCCAAAACTTGCTGCAAAGAATTTTTCCAACTATTTGAGTTGGTCTAATAAAAGATATCAGATTTACGCAAAGACCCTTGTCTTCCTATGTTCTTGGACCAAGATGGCTACACCCTACACCCCTAAAGATGAATTTGACTTCTGTTGCACTATTTTTTATGTTTAAAAGTAATTTTCTGACCTCTAGATTTATGTATGAAATGAGTGAGCAAACTTTGTTTCTATCCGCTTGAAGGAAACCCTCAGAAAAGCAGTAAACAAACCCAAAAACTTGTGAGCTAAATGAATTTCTGGTTCATGTTTTCCTGAGTTCCTAATGCATCTTTTTGCTAAATCATCTCCTGCAGAAAAGCCCTGCGGGAAAGAGCTGAAACATCTTTTTTATTCTGATGCATTAAATCTGACTTCCTTCATGCAACAATTAAAAAAAAAAATTGTTTTGCAAGCAATTGGTGAAAATTCATAAGAGGCAAGACGACTGAAGTCTTGAAAGGCTTTGTCTCAGGTCAGCACGGTGCATTGTCTGAACATGGAGGTTCTCCACCTTTTTAGCATCATGGCATCCCTCCACAACTTTTCCTTTAATTCGGCAGCACCCCAGTTGAGGACTGCTGTAGTGCTGCCTCAGCTTGTGATACCACGAAAGGGAATTGCCCCATGCACCTCATCCAGCTGGGCAAGCCTAAAGCAGGCAGGAGCGTCCCCTTTTGCTACAGCCCTTCCAAGTCCAGCCCCTCCATGCTCCTCCTGGGAAGAGGCACACGGAATAATTTCCCTGCTCTACACTACTGTCTGGGAGGAACATGGAGGGCTCGGCTGGGAATGGCTACAGCAAGAGCAGGCCTGCCTGCTTCAGACTTACCTGGCTGTGTGCAAGAAATGCGGGGCAGTCTCTGCCACAACACCCCTGAAAGAGTCTCCCAGTTGAAAGCCACTGCTGGAACCAAATGACAGCATAGACCAAGAAAAGCAAAAGTAGCACCAGAGCAGGGAAAGCTGTTTGTCCTTGAAGGCAGTTATTGAGGTCTGGTTTTTAAAAGTCTGCCCAGATCATACTCAGGAACCTGCTACAGTCCACCCCTGCATATGCAAAGCCCCAGCTGGGGGCATGTGCTCCTGGCATTGCTCACGTGCCTACAAAAAGGTGCATATCGACTTGAAAATGTGGGACTGGATGTTCAAAGATGTGGGCCTCACTTTGGATTTTCACCAGTGTAATTGCCTGGATTCCAGGAGCTGCCTGGTGTCCATCATCTGAGATGTGAGCAGGGCTTCAACTAGAGCTTGACATTTCCCTCTGCATTGTGACAGAGCAGAGAGCCCAAAACGAGCAACTCTGTTTAGTGCTAACTCCACAGCACGTTCCTTCTGACCTTTCTGCCCCCTCCGCAAACACGCGGGACCTCCTGGACACCATTGTGCTACTTCCGTGGGGAGAGAGAAGGCTGGACAGAGCTGGGGAACAGCAGAGACCACTGTGTCATGCCCAGGCCACCTTGCTGGAAATATGACCGGGTGTCAAGGTCAATTCTTCTGCAGCTGCTACCGGGCCGGGTCAGGAGAGCCCATCAGAAGGGCTCTTTCTGTAGCTGTTGCTGGAAAGAGGTGGCTACTGCTGAAGGCAGGGCCCAGAAACCCTGCCATCTCAGTGGGGCTGACCACGTCACAACTCACTGCCCACTCTATGGGTAAAGCCTGCGTAGGGGAGAGCATGGACTGGAGATCAAATAAGGATTCACCTACTAAACTGAATATGCAGCATGCATTTGGGGAAAGGAAGGGCTGCAGTATCACCCGTGCATCCACCACCAGAATTGCTCTGGGTGGGGTGGAGCTCAAGAGCCTCTAGATCCACATGCCCTGGGCATGCACAGATCCGTGGGCCAGCCACTGGAGATAGCAAAGGAAAACCTGGCCAGCTCCTTTTCCTCACTAGTCCAGGGTCACTGCGCGGATGAGGGCAGAGACTACAACTCTGCAGAGATATAGATTTGCTGCTCCACACAAAGTGCCTTGTGGCCGATTTGTTTTGCCAACTTGTGAGGAAGGGATTGTTTTCTCCCCCTGCCCCAGCCCCTCCGCCGCACACCCCTTTCTTCTTCCCTTCTGTTGCACGTGTAGTTCTGCCAGCCTCCAGAAACAGCTGCTCGATATATCCATTTGGATTCAAACACTTGGTCCCAGAAGCTGCTGGTGGTAAACTAGTTGTAAGGAGCCAAAGTGAGTTTGCAGAGCAGGGAGCTCAGCTTCCTCCATTATTCTAGAATAAGGGCCCTACTTTTCCGATACTTAAAGCCTATCAATCATTATTACAAAGCCTCTTGAAAAAACAGCTGGTGTTAGAGTAATCACTGCTCAGTTTACACTGGCTCTATTCTAATTTAAATGCAAGTGTATCTAATTCCTTAAAGACACCATAACAAAGCCCCAAATCTTTTGGAAAGGGAACACTGGGGTTGTTTTTTGTTTTGTTTCTTTTGCAGGTTGCATCACATCTGCTTTATTTCTCTAGATATGCAATGCAGTTTCTCTGTTCAGTTTTCGTATCCAGTATCGAGGTGTTCCAAACTCAAGGCTTCCCTCCTCCACTATTTCTCAGTCTACATCAAATAACCTTTAATTTAATTAAACAGCTTCTGGATTGTGATAAGGTATACATTTCCCATTCACTCACATAAATGAGTCAGGGCAGTAGGTGGGCATTTCATGCACCGCATCATTTCCTTGGTACCCGGCCTCACATACGTGGTGTGGTACCTGGCTGTGGTGAGCAGCTTCTAACGAAATAGCAGATATGGCTACCTAATACTTTTGATTTTACTCAGACAGATGTTTCTAGATCAGCCAAAATGGGGAAAATTGGTATTTCGGTGGAAAAAGAACAAACCTCAGAGCAACCACAGGTTCTCATTGTTCACATAACACTTGACACTTAGCTTTTCTCCTGCAGACAGCTTCAAGAATGTGTCCAATTATTGCAAGCCTCATTTCAAGTACAGAGAACCAAGGCAAGACAAGGAGGGGATTATGTGATGTCTCTAAAGTGACACCACAAAGTTGGTTGCAAAGTAAAGAATCTGGGATCTCCTGAAGTTTGAGCACAGCGCATGGTCTGCTGCAATCGTCCATAGGCCTGGAGGATGCCTCCAAACCCTGCTGTACTTCTGGAGTCCAAATACTGAATTAGAAATAAAGCTGCCTGCAAAGTGTCAGCATTTTCCAATTGAAATAAAGGTTGGGGGGGATCTGAAACAATAGTTAACTATTTAGTCAGGTTTGTTTTTTTAATAGGATTTTTTTGTGTTACATATGGATCGGAAATCCCCCAAGACTAGCCTTTTAAATTATATTTTGATGCATTTACTTCTGGATGAAAATCAAGAAAAGTGGAATGATTTCAAAAAGAGATAAGTTTCCAAAAGCTGGTTGGAGTTTTGAGCAAAAGCCTGGACTTGTTCATATTTTAATTGAAACAATTATTGCCCTGAAATAGTCATCCCCAAGAACGGGTGAGCTGATTAGGAGATATAATGTTACTTTTACAAAATGGACAAAATTCTTCTCTGAATGAAAGTCCTTTGTTCTTCCTGAACCTCTTCATGAAGGGATGTTTGAGGTTCACGTTGTCCCAGGAAAGTGAAAAGCCCGAGATTCTGTGCTGGAAACAAAGCCAGGTTATCTTTTCTCAACTCATGCACTGTTCTGCTGCTTTAAGAAGAGACAAATTAGTTCAACAGAGTAAAATTAATTTTGTAAATTATAGTTTGGTATCCAGTATTAATACTGGTGCATATTATTTCATGGAAACCTAGCATAACTATGCTTGCATATGTAGCTATGATAAGACATCATTTAGAAGAGATAATGACATGTTAATAGCTTTGCTGTCTACCGGATTTCACTAACGGCCGGCAGGACTGACATTACTGAGCTGCACCAGCAGAATACAAACATCAGCTTGTTCCAAGTATTCATAGCAGTTACTTGGATCTAGTTTTGTTAAGAGGACCTTTCTATACTGCTAGAAAATGAAGCAGCAACAAATTGCAAACCACATTAGAAGAAAGCAGCAATGCTTTTCCTCAAGTAATCAAGTTCAGTTACAGAAAATAATGAAAAATTATTAGAAGGTGGTGTGCAGGGATTGCTATCCTGCATTAACAGCACGTGAAAGGCTTTCAAAGCAGAATCTAACCAAAAAAACCCCTGTTTAAGGGTTGAGGGTGACTAAATTTAACTAATTCGACTGGAGTTGCCTTAAGGGCATCCACTTCTGTTTATGGTCCTTAGAGAGGAAAGGGGTAAATATGAGGTCTCTGCAGATTTTCCACTTGCCCTGCATCAGGATTTCTGTCCAACTTCTTTAAAGCCTTCTGGAAAACCTCCTACATAAATGGACTCGTGCCCTAGTACGTCAAAGATGTGTCCAGTAACATTTTTATCCTTTTGGAGGAAAAATTCTTATTGACAAATAACCAAGAGGGGCATATGAATTGAAGCCCAATGCATGTCAAATTAAAGGACTGTTCTTCTAATATATGGAAAGTTTTCTCCTTTTTTCCCCCCAGGAGGACAATATGCATTCTCTCTCCAGAATGAAGACTTTTGATGGGGACAGTGAAATTATTCGAGCTGCAGTGCTGCTGGAATGACTTGCTGGGGAATTTACCAGGTGCGGCGCCTCGGGTTACAACCCTGCAAGAGAAACGGGTGGGTTTCGGCTCCCACCCCCACCACCTCACAAGGAGTCTGTCTGGTAGGACATCTGATTTATTCCAGACCATTTGCGCTGTTGGAAAAGAGTCTCCAGAAAAAGAAAATCAAGTTTGATTTAATCTTTCCCTGAGAGGGGCTGGTTATACAGATCTTCCACAGACCTGCTTTGTCAAGTCCTGGATGGTTCAAATGCAGTCTTGGTTTTCTCCAAACCAGCTTGGAAGGTGGATGTTTTGGAGAAAAAACCCTTGTTAGCCTTACCCACCTCATCAGTCCTACTCCTTTCATTAGTATGGGGTATTATATGTATAATAAAGTTCAAAAGGCAGTATGCTTTCCTGCCAATTTTCCACCCCCATGGTACATCACAATACATCTTTTTACCATACCTGTGACCGCCTGTCTGTACACACATGCGAGTGGTCCCTCTGTGACAGGAGGATGCTTTTCAGATCAATATGCAATTCCAGCTCCAGGAGTGGTCAGATTATCCAACACTGAAATCACTCGTGGGTTTAAACTGCTGTCATTTCGAGTACCTTGTTTAAGAGCCAGGGAAAACATCTCATCAATTCACAGGAGGAAACTCTTCCTTTCTAGAGAAGAACCAGAACAGTTCAATGCCAGTCACGCTTATTTACTGTTTTTTTCTCCATATATGCCCAAAGGTAAGTAGTTTACTACCAACTTTTTTACACTGTAAGAGAGAAGCTAATTTTTATATGTAGGCAGACTACTAGCTAAAAATGAGCCATCTCCAAAATATTCACAATTTCTCATTTTTCAAAAAGTGAGCCAGCATTAGGGCAGGGTCTTATTTTTAAATTTAAATTCTTCAGTTGTTAGCAAAGCTGGAATCTTACACAGCCGTTGTCTATGCTCTGTTCTTTACAGTCACAAAAGAATTGCAACACAAGCCACTGCACCTGGAAGAAGCTCTGATGGAGTAAATCTTCTCATTCAGACACATGCACACAGCTAGTCACAAGTGCTTGCACAACAGCATCTGTGTGCTAGGTACTGCGATGGGACACAGGTCCAGCTCCTACTTATAGACACTCTGGGAGCATCTACACATGCACGTTTACTGTGCAGTAACCAAAATTACTGCACAGTACAGGCATGCATCTACACATGCATGCTTGTACTGCGCAGTAAATATTACACTTACACTAACTTGAGTGTAAATTTGATACCAGCATCATGTATGTATCAAATTTATGCCCAATTAGTTACTGCACAGTAATGCATGTGTAGATACCTTACTGCGCAGTAACATTGTGTGAACTGACTTTAGTTCCAAGTCAGTCCACATGCAGTGTTAATGCACTTTAATCTGCGTGCGTAGATGCTGGCCTATTCCCACTGACTGAGCAGCAATTTACTGCACAGTAAATTTAAGCTGATGTAAATGCACATGTAGACCCACCCTCTAGTTAGCAGTGGGCTTCACATTCTGCAAATGAGATCACAGTTTGTCCCAAGACCTCTGCTTACCTCTAAATGGAAAGGGCAAAGGAGGATGGGAGAGGACTGAAAGCAAAGCAACTGAGCAGTGAAGTTTAGCTCCTTATCTCCAGGTCTTGCTTAGTGTTTCCCCCTCTATCAAACAACATCTCTTTTGCTTTCTCTGTAAACATGGCAGCACAGGGGAGGCTTGCTCTTCAGACCTTCTGGAAGATTGCATTTGAAGGGAAGATCTGGCAGAGACTGCACCAGGGAAGGGACTCCAGGCAGACCAGACAGTGTGAAATACTTCAAACTTACAAAAAATCACACTGGGCGCATCTACAAGTCACTCTATGGGGACCTAATGACATGCTAGGTCACCATGCAGCATGCTGTAGTGACGTAGCAATTATGGGGATCTACGTGCGATCACCAGCTACCTTGCCGCAGCGACACTCCCCCGGTATAGCGTCCCACTACAGCGACATAGTGGCAAAATCTAACTGTGCACCGCTTGCATGGTGCACTAGTCACCCATACTGCGTCTTGCTTTAGTACTTCCAAAAGGAAGTGCTAAAGCATGGCACCATATCAATGTTGCTGTATAGCAGAGTGTTGACACCCCTATTGTTTCCCATCCTCACAAGTTCCCCCGCCTTTTGAGTAGGACTGCTTTGCTCCCAGCGTTTCACCTTTGGGATCAAGAAGCAGAATGAAAGCCAACTGCGGAGGGCACTAGTGAGCTATGGAGCCCCATGCACCCAACCGCAACCACAGTAATTGCACTCGGACTCCTTTACTAATGGCTTGCTGGGTTTTGGGCACACAGGATAATTATAATACTTAGGGACTCCATTTGCTCTGTAAATTGTTCAGACTCAATAGCAGGGTTTATATGTGGGCTGCAAGGGCTGACCTATTTCTCATGCAGCAATTCCCACAGCAGGCTCCCAGTTTGCCTTTAGAGAGAGGAACCAAGGATGTCTGTTTTCAAGTGTTTTGCATGACAGCGCAGCCTGGAAGGGTGAGCATGGTTACACTGGTGCGCACAGGGAGTGCAACTGCAACAAGTGACCCCACCAAATAAGTCAATCCGCCACATCTCAGACGCTCTCCCTTCTCCTGGTGTTGTCAGCCTAGGCAGCAGCAACACAGACAAGCTGCTGGAAGAAAAATAGTCTGCAAGCAGTAACTTTTGCAGGGTTACTAACTAATCTCATTACTTGACTAAAAAAATGCCCGTGCAGGTAGCAGAAAGGCAGACTTTGGATGGCAGTCTTTGACCAAGAAAGCCTTTTTGAACACAGAGACAAGGCTTGCATCAGCTAAGGAAAAGCCAGGCTCTTTGCGTAGCTCTGCCTTTACCCAGCCTTCTCCACAGTGCCCAGAAATGGCCTTACGCAGCCAGGGTACCAGGCAGGCTGCTTCCACCCCGCACTCTCTTCTTACAAGCCAATGCCTCCCCTTGTCTCATTAACTTCGGAGTTAGGAGGCATCTCTCCACAGCCACAGCAGCGGTACAAGCTACAGCATCCCTGCACTAAGTGCACACACCTGTAGGCGCCTCTCTCAGCAGGGAGGTAGCATTAGGGCTCCCCCTGAGCCAGGTTTGAACATCACATTTTAAGCCCAGCAAGAGAGTCACTTGGCTCAGCTAGGTGTGAGCTCATCTCCAGCATGAGCAGGAGACACTGCTCCTATGCTTGTCCAGCAACAAGTGCTTTTCCCAGAGGCTTACCTCATTTTCAAGCAAGAATTATGTTCAGTGAGCTGATGTCTCACCTGACCTAATTTTATTGTTTTACAATACAGAGAGATATAACACTTGATCTTGGCCCACAAGAGGCCAAGAAGCAACCTCCACCTGTGCAACTAGTAGAAACCTAATTACTTCTCCAAAGCTTGGAGTGGCTGTCTGCTGCCTGTCTTATAGGCTGCACCTGGAAGACAAGGCATGTGCCCAGATGAGGTGGAGCTATAAAATGAGTCACGGGGCTTCATTTAGGGAAATGCATGATAAAATGCAGGGGCTGGGAGCAATGCCTGGGGAAGTTAATGGGTAGCAGGCTAGGAAGAGAGTAGGGTATCTAGGGAGATTAGTTGTTCTAGGAGGAATAAAATTAGTTGGTGAGAGAGCTGCAAAATCAGGGGTTCTCAATGCTTATATACATCCCTTCATAACCCCTTCTCCACAGCTTGAGCTGTGCCCTGTTTCAGAAATTACTTACTTGTTACAGTGCTTGGAGAGGAGCTAGGCAAAGAGGGCCTGAGCCTGCTCTTATCTGCTCATTGCCTCCCACTTCTTGTGAGACTCTCCAAAGGATCTTTGGCTGAGAATCACTGTGTTAGGCAAACTTTAGGTCAAACAGCTGCTAGGACTCAGCAGAACAGTACAGCTTTAGGAAGTGTGATACTCTGAATCTAAGTCCCACTGGAAATGTGGGCCCTATGAGACTTGAATGCTGTGTTTGAATGACCCTCTTTTCTTTTGCATGTAGGGAGGGTATCAAAGTTTCTTTTGCTTTCAATGTAGAGTTGCTGGGGCGAGCTTGCTGACCCCCTCATGGTATATCTTTGCATGCACAACTTTGTTTCTTCATTAAACAACCAGAACACTTCAGGTGGGCAGCCCCAGGGAGGCCCTGTTTTAGGCTGTATAGCTAAAAACATATGCTTTATTTTCCCCTTTGTGTTTCTTATTTAGTTTGTGGGGTAGAGGGCAGGGGAAGAACATTTCCTGTATGTGTCTCTGAAATCAGATGGTTGGAACATTGTATGTGCAAAACGACCGGGTCCAGCCATGGAGCCCCAGGCTAGTATACATGGGTGCTTAGCAGACATCATGCTTACCAGAGACTGCAGCATATTAGGACTGTTCCCCTGAAGCATCCGGACATTGGGTGGCAGGACCCCAGCAGCCCTGAGATTTAAAAAAATAAATTCATGGTTTTTTTCCTGATGCTTCATGATCTTTGAGATTCTCAGGGATACACAGGTCATGCCCCCGGCCTTTTCTGCAACCACTATGGCTAAAACCTTTAAAAACAAATCCCCTGCGCTCCAGCATGGATATTCTTCTCGAGAGCAGCTGAAGCAAGGGAAGTAAAGGTTAGATGTTAGGAAAAACTTTTCTAACAAAGAGGGTGGTGAAGCACTGCAACAGGCTACCCAAAGAGGTGGTAGGATCTCCATCCTTGGAGGTTTTTAAGTCCTGGTTAGACAAAGCCTTGGCTGGGATAACGTAGTTGGGGTTGGTCCTGCTCTGAGCAGGGGTTGGACTAGATGTGACCTCCTGAGGTCCCTTCAACCCTCATTTGCTATGAGACTGAATCCAGGAGCTGGGGCTTTAAACATGCCAAATAAATACCACATAAGTATTTATTTGCCTTGCAGAAGTAAGGAAGTTGCTTTAGTTTTAGTTTTAAGTTAGTTTTAGAGGCCTCAAGCCAGCAGGGGCTGATGTGAGATGGGACTGTTGACAGGGTGAAATGTGGTGCTGTGTTGGGACCTGCCAGGGGTTTGCAGTGCCAGGTGTCAAAATATTCTTCAAGTACCCATGTGTAGAGGCTCAGCAACAAATATTAGCATGGTATTAACCAGACCGGTAGTAAATTCATAGATGTAGGATTGGAAGGGATCTTGCAGATCTTCTAGTCCAACCCCCTGCCCTGGGCAGGAGAGAAAACTGGGCTCAAATGACCCTAGCTAGGTAATCATCCAGCCTCCTCTTAAAGCCCCCCAGGGTAGGAGCCTGCACCACTTCTCTTGGAAGCTGGTTCCAGATCCTAGCCGCCCTGATCGTAAAGTCGCACCTCCTGATATCTAACCTAAATCTCCCCTCTGCCAGCTTGTGACCGTTATTCCTTGTTACTCTGGGAGGTGCTTGGGGGAACAAGGTCTCCCCCATTCCCCTCTGGTCCCCCTGGTAAGTTTGTAGACAGCCACTAGATCCCCCTCAGCCTTCTCTTGTGGAGGCTGAACAGGTTCAGGTCCCATAGCCTCTCCTCGTAGGGCCTGCCCTGCTGCCCCCGACCATGCGAGTGGGCCTCCTCTGGACCCTCTCCATGCTGTCCACATCCCTCCTGAAGTGCGGCGCCCAGACCTGGACGCAGTCCTCCAGCTGCAGCCTGACCAGTGCCGCATAGAGGGGGAGGATCACCTCCCTGGACCTGCCCGAGATGCATCTGGATGCAGGACAAGGTGCGGTTGGCCTTCCTGACCGCGTCCCCACACTGCCGGCCCGTATTCATCTTGGCATCAATGATGACTCCAAGTTCCTTTTCTGCCACCGTGCTTTCAAGAAGGGAGTTCCCCAGCTTGTAGGTATGGTGCTGGTTCTTCCTGCCCAAGTGCAGCATCCGTCCGCCACCACTCTCTGAGTACGACCCCTCAGCCAATTTGCGATCCATCTGACTGTGTAGGCATCTATGTCACAGTTGCCTAGCTTTTTAATGAAATGGGGTGAGAGACAGTGTCGAAGGCTTTCCTAAAGTCCAGAAAGACTATGTCCACCTGCGTCCAGGGCTTTTGTGACCTGATCATAGAAGACCACCAGGTTGGTCTGACAGGACCTGCCCTTAATGAACCCATGTTGGTTGCCCCTGAGCATCGTCCCTGCTGCTGGTCCTTCACACATGTGCTCCTGGATAATTTTCTCAAAGCTTCCCCAGGATCAAAGTAAGACTACTGGGCCTATAGTTGCCCGGGTCCTCCCTCCCCACTTTTTTGAAAATGGGGACCACGTTGGCCTTCTTCCGGTTGTCCAGTACCTGGCCAGAGCACCACAAGTGCTCATAAAGCCGTGCCAGGGGCCCCACGATGGCCTTTGCCAATTCCCGCAGCACCCTGGGGTGGAGAGCATCTAGACCTGCTGATCTGAACACGTCCAGCCCCTCTAGAAGCTCCCTGACTCGGTCTTCCCTGACCCTAGGCCTGGCCGAGTCGCTCCTGAATCCGTCCTGAATCCTGGTGGGGGAGATGTCCCAGTCCCTGCTCAGAAAAATGGAGGCAAAGAATTTGTTAAAAAGGTCTGCTTTTTCCTCTGGTGCAGCCACCAGATTGCCAAGCGTTTCCCGCAGGGGCCCCACATTACCCGGTGCTCTTATACTCCCTATGTGTTTAAAAAAGGACTTTTTGTTGTCCTTGATCCTTGCCCTAGTTCCATATCTGCCTTAACTTTCCTAACAGCCCCCCTACAGACCTGAGCGATGGAGGTATACTCCTCTTTGGTGATAGCCCCACCCCCCTCCACTGGGTGTATGCCTCCTTTTTGGCAATCAGGCAGTACTTTTATCTTGCTTCTGTAGTTACACCCGCATGAGTAACTTATTCCTTCACTGTCTCCTGCCCTGAGTCTGTGCGGTCCCCTTCCCTTCTTACTGGCTCTCTCTCATCTCTGCCCCTTTAGCTCCTTGCCAGTTGGGCTTTTTGGGTAGAGAGGTGGTCTTTGGGCTAGCAGACTGCCTCTCGTAGCTTGGGCTGAGGGGTCGGGGGACTGGAGGGCAGCGGCTTCCAGGAACACAGAAGCTGATTTTTCTGATGAGTGTGACACTTGAGTGTGAATATTCACCGTGTGAATGAATATGAGGCTCCTATAACACAGAAAAGCTGTTTGGAGTCGCAATTTTTCAATACAGCAGGTCGTTCGTTCCCTTCTCTCCAGGAACTTGGGCTGATTTCTCCCCTTTTTTCTGTAGGGAGTAGGAGAAGTATCACACAACCTCTGTGGTCCTGCAACCCTATTATTTCTATCACTGAGGAATGCGAAGCCAGCGTGGGGCTCAAGTGATTACACAGCAAGATTAGTATACCTCAAATTAGACAAACTTATCTGGTGTAACCCTGCTTGTGTCTTACTGGGATATGAAAACCAAATGTTCCTCCTTATAATATTAAGATATAAAAATACCAGCAAGTCCCCACAAAAGTCTAATCAAGTCTTTTTTTATTTATCTGAGAAACCATTTTGTGCCAGGCTGTCGTCTTGTAAAACCCAGCTGAGTCAAAACACTTGAGCCCATAAATCAAACAACTCAGATGGTTTTTATCTTGTCCATAAATGTTAACTTTTTCTATGCAGTTTCCAACTTCTGCATCAGAGGGATGAATATGGTCCTGCTGAGCAGTCTTGAAAGCAAATACTGATGGCTGAACTGATACGGTGGGAACAAAGCTGGGAGTTGCTGTAGAGAACAGCACGGAGATGTGAAAATGCTAAAACAACGGTGGGATGTGGGAATCGGGAGGGAGTAGAAATGCTTACACACCAGCAGGGTCACAGTGAGCGCAGCTTGATGGAACAAGGCTTCTAACTTTATGAACAATGGGGGTACCTACGTGTGTGTGTCTGCACGCGTATGCAAGTGCTTGTGATTGTAGGGGATGCGGTGGCTGCCCCACATATAGGTAGGGCCGGGGACCAAATCCTGAATTCCTGGGAAATAGCTTGCAGAAACAAGCTATCGCTGAGGAAATCTTGCTCGAGAGGCAAGCAGGTGGGGGAGTCGATCCTCAGCCTCAACCTGCCGTGGTAAGCAAGTGGGTTAACCACTGATGTCAGGTAGCAGAGGAAGGCAAGTGACTGCAGCTCAGCGATCGGGGGGGTCTTCCCCAGTGGCAGAGACCTACTGGTGGTGCCCATGACATCTCCGTTATCCTGGGCACATTGCACTGCAGAGAGCCACCGCGGTGCCCTTGGAAACCTGCGTGACACGGGACACGGCACCGGTGTTTCATATTATGGGGGAGCACACAGGGGATGTCCACACACAAAACTGTTTCTCCTGAGGACATCAGCAGGGCTCTGGCTGCTGCAGGTCCCCTGCTTTCAGGTGTCAGGTCTGTGCTGCGTCCGGGCTGAGAGTCGTCTTATGCAGAGCTTATGGGATAGTTCGGATTAGGATGATCCTGCCTCAGGCAGGGGGTTGGAGTAGATGTGACCTCTGGAGGTCCCTTCCAGCCCCACTTCCCTCTGACTCTACCCAGCCAGCTGGGCACAACGAAGCATTCGGACATAACGACAGCGGCCCGCGGCAGCTGCAACAGCGTCTTGCTGTAGCACCTGGGATGGTTGCTTTTTAAATTTATTATTTAATAAAGGCAGCTTCCCCTTCAACACGCAGAAACAATTCCGCCCTCTCTGTGCAAAGGAGAGTGCTATAAGCCGGCACCACGCGGGCATAGCTCAGCCAGCGCGGACGTGGAGGATGCCACTCCGGTTAGGTTGCTGTCCATACAGACTATTTCCGTGGTCCCGGCCCTTCCAAATCAGTCCGACCTGGAGCAAGTCAGAAATGTGCCGTCTGCCTTTGTTTGGCAGGCCTGCTGCTTCGAGGCTCTTGCAGCATGATTTTGCTCAAGGGGACTTTCTATTAACTAGGCACAAGTTCTTCTCTCCCCCTCCCCTCCCTGCCCTCCACCAGGATGGATGTGACAGACTAAAGCAGTAACTGGTTGTCTTTTTGTTCTCTAAATAATAAGGCATTGGTATCCCAGCCTGCATCTCTGTGTCTCGTGACTGTAACTGTGGAAAGACCACACGTGTTTTTTGGCATTCAGCTCTCCTGAAGAGGGTCTGGCTTGAAATGAGCAGTGCAGAAACAAGGCCCGTTTCAGCCTTTTGGTTCCATCCGATCTTTGTGGAAAAAGTATGTGGCACCGGGTTATTTTAACAGGGAAAGCTCGGTTTCTCAGCGGGAACTGAAAAATTCAACTGATTTCTATTTTTGTTAATGGTTCAAAGACTATTTCTTTGACGAACCTCGGCTTAGATCAGAAATCTGGTTTAATCCCTGCTCTGGGAAGGTACAACTCCAGAGATCAGCCCTACAACGTGCAGCAGGCAACTTTACCGTTTGTCTGGTCAGTAAATTCACCAGTATGATTAAAAGGCCTCATTTGTTCCTCACATCACCTGCATCATCCCAAGCATAAAGCCGAGACCTGCTGTAATCAGGTGCAACGCTGCAAAAGGCCTGGCCTCCCTCTCTAGCCATGACGAAGTTATAGTCCTAGTCCCATAGCATGGAGATGCTGCTACTCGCTGAAGACTGTGGTTGATAACCAAGTATTTTGTTTGCTAGAACTGCACCTATTTAAAATGACCACCCTGATCGCAGGGGGAGTTGGCTGAATGCATTGAGCTTTTTGCGCACAAGGTTTAAATGTCAGTGTCTTCCCCTCGGTCCTGGGTGCCTGCCCCTTTTCTGGTCCTGCTCTGGTGAGTGAATGTCCTGGCAAGATTGCTCACCGAGACGTCACGTAGGAAGGAAATGCTCCAGCAAAACTCAGAGCTAGTGGATTCTGCATTTCTCATGCGTAGCCGTGACGGCTTGGGCAAAGCAGCCGAGTCTATGCATTATGCGCACCCACCCACAGCAAAGACTGGAATTACAAATATTGGCTGCTTCCCTGAGAGGGAAGAAATCTACCCTCAGGGAAAGGGATCTCCTAAGTAGATGGGACCCTAGCCTTTCTCACTTTGGGTCTTCCTATGTATAGTCCAAGCTGGAGCCCAAGAGCTGCTCTCAGGAGCATTCACCAAGCACCTGTGAGAACCAGAAATACTCAGACAAATTGATGTGCTTTGCAAACCATTCAGCAGCTGACTTAGGTGCAATTCATTGATAAAATGCTTACAGATTGTTCATTAAAGTCCACTTGTGCACTGGGCGTGAGAGAGACAGCTGCATACATTTCAGATACTCTTGCTCCTTCACATAACATCCCTGCTCTAATTGGTTTGTACCAATAGACTCCCATCTAAGGAAGGGGGAAAGGATGCATTTTGATAGTGCTGGCCTAATGTATTTTTTAATCCAGATGTGTGTGTGTGCTTGTGTAGAGCAAGGCGGAAGGGTGGGTGCAGGGCTGGGAGAGGTACACCCAGCTGTGAAACTCTGATTGGCTTCACGCTTTGTGTCTTACAACCTGAGCTCTTTTTCCTGTGCTGTTTTTATTAGTGTTTTCTCAATGGAGACTAATGAATCGCACCAACCTCCTTTTCCTGGCTAGGAGGGAAACCCCATGCTCTGTTCCAGGATGAGGAGATCTCACCCTAAGTGAAGCTGACCAAGCAAGCGCCTCCTGTGGACTTAATATTTCATTCAACCATTTTTTTTCTCCGCCTCGTCTCACGTTCGATTAACCAGGGACCTGTTAAACACGCAACACAAACTACTTGAACCAAAAGCATCCAAGTAAGCGTGACCGTTCCTGCAAAAGAAGTTTTAGAAAGTGATGGCTCAGGCTCCCCTGTTTCCCTGGAGCTGCTTATGGTCTCTGGGAGTGGGGCTGTTGGGGGATTTTCTTCCTTTGCTCCAACCTGTGGGCCTTCCCCTTCCTGCCATGGGAGTGGCCCAGAGAACAGAGTCTGCATAAAACATGCTGAGCAGGCAGGGAGGAAATGGGGAACACCTGCCCATGCAATGCTTTGCACCAGGGCCCGGTCTCAGCCCAGATGGTCTCCTGCAGGTGCTGGAGGGCTGGCAGCAGGCACTTCCCGTGGTCCTCTTTCTGTCAACGGGCCAAATCCAGCAGTCCTAACTCTCCCGCTGCTTCCGTGGGAACTGGGGGCTGCAGGACTGAGTCATAGTTTAGTATCCATGCAAAACAAACAGATAACCTGAGGAGTTACCATAGCATCCGATATGGGGCCTCTGGTGTTGTCATGAGAGCTCCTGGATGCTGCAAAATCCAATGGTAGGGAATTGAAGTAGGACAAATTCAACCCTGAAATCAAATGCCAATTCATAAAAGTTGATTAAACACTTGAACAGTCCTCCAAAGGGGGAAGTGGGGAGGTCGTCATTGCTGGAGCCTTTGCTTGACAGTAACTGTCTTTCTAAACACATGCATGTAGGGCATACACAGGGTTGGGCTGGATGGTTGTGGCGATCCTGGCTGGTCATGGATTCTGAAACTTGCTAACTGATGTGAACACAAGTTCAGGGTCAAACTGATTGTGGCAGTGCACCTTTGGGTGCCTGCCACTTTAAGCGCAGAGTCAGGTAGCTAGTAGGTGCCTGATGGAGTTGGGGCAGAATCAGCCCAGGGTTTGGCACAAGGCTGGGCCACATAGAGTAGGGGAACTTGCGGGCACCGAAGGACTGCGTGGTGAGGCCAGTATGCAAGTAGCGAAGCCTGATGGCCCAAGAGGGGCTGCTCAAGAGGAGCAAGGGCAGTGGAGTGTGGCCTAGTAATGGGTGGTATACCAGAGGCCTCCTGTGAGAGGGGAGGCGGAGTGAGTGTGGGGATGAATGGAGCCCAACTTTGGACTGGGTTGACTCCAGTCTCAGACCAGAGAATAAACCTAATCTGGATGCCATCTGCAAGGCATGGGCTGTGGTTTAGGGAAGGTTCGGAGCCACAGATAGTGCCCCCTGGCATCAAGGCTGGGGATGGGCAGCCTCCCACCCTATACCACCAGCTTATGGGAACAGCAAAGTCATGGCAGACAAGGCTGGACAGCTTGCCCCATAGAGACAGGTGGGCAGGCCGGCATGAGACCCGGTGCCAAGCATGCCCCCGTCACACTGATCCATCCCCAGACTCAGGGCTGCAGGGGAATTTGCCCTCTCAGCCCTCTGTGGTCAGATTGGCAGGTGGTTTGCTTTCCTCTGCAGCATGGGGATAATCTGAACATATCTCACCTAATCAACTCCCTGCCACTGCAGGACCAGTCTCTCCTGGGGACTAGCATCCTTTGATCTAGTTAAAGTCTTTCTGCTCTATAAAGTACATGGGTATACGTGACTAGCCTGCGATACAAAGGAGGTGAGATTAACTAGTCCAGCAGTCCCTTCTGGTCTTTAACTGTGACACATGAAGTGCTTTATGCATTAATAAAAACCCAGCAGACCACCTCATAACGGGCTTATTCAGACTCCATAGAATTAATTCACTTTGCTTCTCCATCAGTCAGGTTTCACTTCCTTGTTATCACTAGTTCTTCAGTCATGTATCAAGTCTTCTAGGAGAGTTGAGAGCTGCATTTCTAAAGGAAAATCAATCTGAAAATAAACCCTTGTTTCTGCAAAAGCCCTGACAGGCCTTCTTTTTATATCAAATAGAAGCAACCACAAAACCAGCCCAGAAGGTGAGAGGCAAAGCATGTGTTTCTGCAGAGGTCCCCTATAAATCTGCAATCAACTCACACCATTATGCTCAGTGGACTTGCTGTGATTTAAATGTCACGTGAACTGCACTGCTGGGCCAGGAGGCCCTTGATTTGCAGTCCTTCTATCTCTTCACCTAGCACATTTTCCAGGCTTCCCACTGGGGCAGTGTCTAGCTGCATCTTTGTTTTGGGGATTCTCTATTGCAGAGATTTCTTTGTGCTGTCTTGTTGTTCCTCTCTCAGGCTGATAGCAAGACATGTATGAAGCAGGAGGGCAATGATGTGCTTACTGACAGGCCAGTAAAAGCTGGTTCAGCAGGAGTCTTGCATAAGGTTATGTGGGTTTGATTGGATCTGGGGTGCCCATTCCCCTGGCTGCTCCAGGTTTCATTTACCTATGAAGATAGCCTTGAATTTTGAAACTTCCTTCAGGTGCAGGAAATCTCTCTCTCTCTCTCTCTCTCTCTCTCTCTCTCTCTCTCTATCTGTATTCCTTTTTTAAATTAACTTGAAGTTTCTTACTGCCCAGACTCAGCAGCCCTGACTACCTGCCATGACTCAGGATAGCTAGAAGCCTTGAAATAATGGCCAGTTGGAAAATTTCCCTGAAAAATATTGCTTCTCTTACATCTAGACAGGTAAACTTGACTTCAGAAGCTTTTCTAATACACCGGGGCCCAGGGCTGTTCAGTTTAAGACTGAAGCAAAACCAGCTCATTGGAATGAGTTAAAAACAATCTGCAGGGATGTGGAATAGGAGTTTCATTACCAGGAACAGCCCATAGACAGCAGCATTGCAGAGAGGAGGCTAGCTTGATTGGTGGAACATCAACCCTTTAGAAAGGAGAGAGGATCATTAACACCTGTGGAGTGAAGAGCTGAGAAGGGATGAGAGAGGTTTGAATGAGCCATGAAGTCAAGGGACTCCCTCAGCACTGCCTGAGTAGAAATGCTGCTGCTACTGCCAGGCAGTTGCTTTTACATTTTGGGGGGGGGCAGAAAAGAAAGGAGGGTGCAATCGTACCAATGTACCCCTGGGTCCAGCCCTGTGGAGTGCACACAGTCAGTGTGGACATTTGAGAGCATCACTGAGCAATAATAAGGTCCGTCTTGGGTGGCTGAATGCCTCTTGTCCCTCTACGAATGTGGATGGCAACTGCTCAGGGAGACGCAAGATGAGTGAGCATGGCAGGCTCCTGTTTTATCAGAATTAAGCAGACAAATCTTTCTATCAAGGACAGCCAGGTGTTATCACAGAGCTACAAAAGCTCCATCGATTTCTTTTGCACCCCACATCCAGGTGGGCTTCAGGCGGGACTCTGGAGGCCGTCAGGACCTTGGGAGGAAGTGACTGTGCTGTAGCAGCATTCATGATCCGAAAGAAAGGAAGTAAAGTAAAATCACCGCTCCCTAAGGCATCATAGCTTTAGGCACGAAAGGAAGGCACGAGAACAGGAAAATAAGGAGACTGGGTTTTGGGAAGGCAGCTTTCAACCAACTCGGAGAAACAGGTGATTAGAGCCATGACCCGGCAAATTAAGAGCTCAGGAGAGCTGGCATTTTAAAGGGGCATAACATTGGAGGCTCAACTATTCCAGTGCAGAGGAAATGAAAGAAGAGCTGCTGCGTTGATGTCTGAAATCCGGGTAGACATGTAGGCAGTGAGAGAAAGGCGGGTGTCACGAAGGAAGCATGCCAAGAAATAGCATGCACACGCAAAAGGCAAAATCAAGAAAGCAAAGGCACAAAATGTTGTTACAAACATTGAGAGATGTTAGAGACATCATGGCAGGCTTCCACTTCACCGTCAGATGGGAAAGAAAAATCAGGGACGGGGGCTCTGCTGCTTGGCAGAGATGGGTAGCGAGTCACAGAAGGCTCGAAGGAGATGGAGTTGCCCAAGACTTGCTTTGCTTGTGTCCTCCACGCACAAAATAAACCGCTCCTGGACAGTGAGCACAGCTGGCACAAGCACAGAGGAGCGCCGACTGTGATAAGAAAAGAGCATTTCAGACCCCAACCCACTCTGAATGAATTTCAGTCAGCAGGGCCTGATGGCATTTCCCCAGGGCAGCTGGCACATTTCTTTCCTTGTTCACTGGACTTCTTATTAGCCTCCTCTGAGAAACCAGCTCGAAGCCGGCCAGCTGCATGAGGGGCTCATTAATGGCGTGTCTGCTTTGGGGAGGCGGCACAGAGCAGAGCAGACGGGGCACGCTGGTGTGTGGCGTGTGCTGGACGTGGTTCAGTCTCCTACGTGCCCCATCGCTGCCTTGACAGCTTGGGACTGTCCCTTGGCATAGAGGTGAGCATCAGGAAAATGTACATATTCACTTAATTAGCAATTTTGTGAGAGGTGGGAACAAATCACCTGGTTCGTCGATGGCATTCCCAGGCACGGAGAGCAGTTCTCTGGGGTTTTACTCTTCAGGCTCTCCGGGGGCTTCACAATAAACGAGCAAACAACAAGGAACCCGGCCGGGTACCACCCCCTTGTACCGATCTTCTCCCATCTAACGAGACGGCTTTTGCAGCAGTTCTTGAATGTCCCCAGGAGGCTGGTTGGTCTCCAGCCTTGCTTGAGTTTTCAGTGCTGCAGGCCACACATTAGCGGAGGGGTTTCCATCACGGGCTCTGAATGGTCTTCTAAAAAAATTCTTTCTCTCTTTCCATGCAGTTCCCAGCCTGGCCTTTTATGAGCAAGGAGCAGCCTGGGTTTGTGCCCAGAGTAGGGGGTAATTTAAAAATGTATTATTCCTACTTGTTGCTCAAGGACCATAGAGGCCCTTTGTGCTCAGTGTTGGACCGATGTCAGGGGAAAGATGGAGGAAAGCTAGGGCAAGAGCACCCCAACACAGCAGTGCACCGCAACAGCAAGGGCGAGGAAGGTCTTTAACTTGGCTGCTTTGGACCATAACAGGCTGCAAAGTGTCCCCTGGGCCTGGCCTTCCTCTTCGTTTGGCCTTCAGGCTGCAATAGCCAGGCTTGTTCTGGGGAGCCTGCTCTCAGGTATTCCCTGAACGTGGCCCAGGCAAGGTCATCTCCTCACCAGCCCCATGTGCACAGCTCTCAGGAACTGCGCTCACACCTGGTTTGCTCTGCGTCTGCTGGGCAGACGTCCACACTGAAAACCGCTGGACTCCTCTTGAGCACGGCCTGGAAGAGCTGCAAAGGTGGCGTCTCACCTCTGCTCCTTGGGAGGAGGAAGTCTGCATCCGATTGCTTTGTTTAAAGCCCAGCAGGCAGAGTGGCCTGTTTTTCCGGAGGCCTCTGCCCTGTGGAAATATCAGTGTGAAAGCCTCTGAACTGGAGAGAGGAAGAGTCCAATACTTGAGTCCAATACTTGATCCATTTTTACTGTTTAAAAGTTTTCATTCCTGCCACTTCACTGGAAAAACAAACCCCGCTGTGCAATATGAGACCCTGGCTGGCCACCCCGCAGGAGCAGCATCCTGCCGGTACGGCCTGGGGGACATCCAGCACCGTCTGCTACCCCCATTACGGAGGTGGCTGTGATGCTGCCAGCCCGCTTCTGCTTCCAGAGCGCTGCACGGCTCTGCTTGGTCACCTGCTTTCTTCTGCAGCCCCAGGCTTCGGTGCTCCTCTGTTGCCCATCCCTGATAAACTAATCTTATCATGTCCAAACCTCATGTGGCTTTCCAGTCTTTTCCATGCTTTGCAGGTAAATGCTCTGGCAGGGGGGGTTGTGTTCAGCCGGAGCCTGAAGTCACTTCCCCTGATGAATGCTCCATTCAGGATGGGCAGCTTCCTTCAATGAGCCATTTGATGACAGCCATGACCTTGGCCTCCGCTTGCTTTAGCAGGACCCGGTTATTTTAAGTCTCATCTGACAATCCTGCCTGATACGTGCCCCCCCAAACCTGTCCTGTGTCCCTCTCCTCAAGCTGGAGCAGAGCAGCCATGAAGATCAGAGCTGTGAATGATCCTGATTGCAGGGCCTTGACTTGGAGGCGCACCCTGTCGCTGTCTCAGGAGCTCGCTCGGACGGGGCTGACATCCCTGATGGGCCCAGCAGCACTTTGGATCCGTGCACGCGGGCCAGGATCATCCATCAGCATTCCTGACTGGGGCATCCCCGCTGCTTTTTGTGTTCAGGGAGAGACGCAGGCTCAGCTTTATGCTCTTACACAGTCACCAAGAAAGTCACAAGGGCAGAATCTGGCTCCGACACCGCCACGACAACCACCGCTGCGTTAGCAGAACCCCCCAGTTTTCTCGTGCCTTGCAAAGCGATTTTCAGGGGGCACAGGTCCCAGCGCCCGAGGGATCCCCACGCCCCATCGAGAGGTGCTCAATATTGCCCAGGCAAAACGGAGACCCATGGAGCTCGCCCCGTTCCCCAGACGTCTCCATGCCGCTCTGCCCTGGTGTTTCCGTGTTTCTGGAGAGCTGCTCTTATTGTGAACCCTTGGTGCTGCTCTGAGCCGTTAACAAGTCTTGTGCAGCCTCCTCTCGGAGGCCAGAGCCTTGCTCAGTGGGCCAGCATCTGCCACAGCAGCCCCTTCTTGGGGCCAGGATTTAGTGAGGCCTGTAAGTACCTCATTAGTGGGTACACTAATTGTAAAAATGAGCCAGTCTCCCCCTGCCTTCCAGAGCCTCCTTTATAGAATTGCTTGTACAGAAATGCTGTCACCAGCCGGGAGAGCATGGGCCTAGCTGGGTCTCTTGCCAGATCTGAATTATGCCAGGGCCAAGCTTTCAAGGGACAAAGCGTGCTGTCCCTTTGCTCTCACTCCCTTATTTCTTCCTCTCATTGTGGCAATCTGCAGAGCCTGAGCCTGCTTTCCTCCTGGCTCAGGTCTCCGGTCTCTTGCTCAGAGCTGGTATGGGAAAAATGCCCCTTGGCTAAGGACTTTTGCTACACTCACCCAAGAGAAAACAATGGGAAAAGCCAAGGAGAAATTCCCACAGTCTCCAAACTAGGCATAGCTGGAGTGGTTATTCTGTTGGAAGAGCCTGGTTACCCCTTTCCCGGATGCACAGACCCTTGTTATAGAAAGCAAAAGGTTCTTTGGGTAAATGTGATCTCTTTTATTAGACCAACTAAATAGTTGGAAAAATTGTTCTTTGCAAGCTTTTGGGCACAAACAGCCTCCCTCAGGCAGAAGGAGAGTCTGCAGGTGTTTTGCGCTCACTTGGATGGCAGCCAGTATGCAAAAATGCAGTTGTGTGAAATTGCAAATGCATGGAAGTGAGGATCGGGGGGGGGGGGGAGGCGGTAGGTGTGAGACAGCTGGAGGGGGTCTGCCTAAAGTGCGTATGGCTACAACCTACGCCCCTACATTGATAGGGACACGGTGAGCTTGCTGCCCCTTGGTGCAAAACCTAGTATAAGCCCAAGTGTTACCTGCTTAGACAGATCAGCGCATTACTGGAATTGCCTTATCGCATCTACCCATACAAGCTGCTCAAGGAGCCAACCAGTGCATGATCAATAAATCCGGTTCTCAGCAAATTTATTCCAATTATTCCACTCCTTTATGATGGATTTACTTCAGAGCCCAAATACTCTCGGAGTGGTTCTTCAATATTAACAGTTCCACGGAGTCCAGAATATGAAAGCATTTCTCTTGTGCTTTTACTGCTGTCCTTAATGCCCAGTCGGCTGGATGTGTGTATTCACTAGGCTGTGGGATTGTGAACTCTGCTTTGTGCAAGGCAGTTGCCCCAAGCCTGGGGAATTGTCCTATTGCGAAGGCAACAAAGAGAGCACAGACTGCCCAATCTGATCCATCCCGCTCTAAATCCAACAGACCCTCCTGCAGGGATTTCTCAATAGATCTGGCAGAAATGGGAGGGTTTCTTTTTGTGAAGCTATTGTTAACACAGTGATTTTTCTCTGTGCGGGGTCTGTTTTTAGTTTATGATGTGATACCCCAAAGCAAATGGTGAGTGAAGCCCTTGTGTCATTCTTTCCACATGTGGTAATTAATTAGCTGCCACTGAGTGCAACTGATTTCAGGAAACATCGCTGAAGCATGGTTGCAAATGCAAACCATTTTGTTTTGTTCTGCTTCCTCTGTGAGAAATATAGGAAGAGACCTCTGATGAATGCCTCTTTCAAAAGGCAATGCTCAGCATATGCTAATGGTCTTAAGGTCAGAGAGATGCCATGTGGGACAGCAAGAAGAAGAAGGTCAATAGAAGGATACCACAAGCCCACTCAGGTGTCTGTATTTGAGGGGTGATTGGGAGCACAGGTGGCGTCTCTAAAAGCTGGGATAAAATCTGGGATCTGGACTCACACTCTGAGTGTGGAGGGTGAAGAAAGCCCACTGTTTTACGTTGCTCC
Source organism: Crocodylus porosus (assembly GCF_001723895.1). Lineage (NCBI taxonomy): Eukaryota > Metazoa > Chordata > Crocodylia > Crocodylidae > Crocodylus > Crocodylus porosus. Next base: position 40,868,960 of record NW_017728911.1, on the reverse strand, counting down.
CAGTTCTACAGGTTATTTTGGGGTTGGGGTACAATGGCGGTGATACAAGTAAGGCCTAGATCCTAAACTCAGGAAATAACTGGACTTCTGCCTGACTTCAGAGAGGGCATTTGGTGATTGGGATGTCCTGCTTTGAGCAGGGGGTTGCACTAGATGCAACCTCCTGATTTCCCTTCTAACCCTCATTTTCTATGATTCTGGGTCAGCCTTTGGGGAATGCACCCCTCCTGCTTCTCTTCTTACTAATTTCTATCTGCATTTGTGGATAGGATCATAGGAATGTCAGGCTGGAAGGGACTTCACAAGGTTGTCTGGTCCAGCCCCCCTGCTCAAAGTGGGATCATCCCATGGTAGTATCAGTGGAGTTTGGGTTTTCTCAGTCTCTTTCCCAGGTGTGTGCAATGCCCCTCCTTCACAAGGAAAAATTCCCCCAAGTCAGCCATTTAAAACTTTTTTTATTGCTTCTAACAATTAAAGTACCAAAAGGCAAATTAAGGACACGGTGGGAGTAGAATATTGAGAGGTTCCCCCTGTCCCTTACGGGTGTGCATACACATGCATTTAAATGCATCTAAATTTAATGTGCATTAGCTTAATGTGCATTAAGCGGGTTTGAGCAGGCATCTACTCCTGCAGGCATTACAGTGCATTAACACTGTGTGTGGACTGACTTGGGACTAAAGGATTGCAGGTAACAAATTTAGGTGTGAATAACCTAAATTCACCATTTTAAATGAACATTAATGGCATGCACATGTAGACGCGCACCCTTAATGTGCATTAATTTAGGCTAATGCACATTAAAGCGTCATGTGTAGACGCACCCTATATGTATCAAAAACCCTATGTGCCTTTCCTTATTATGATTTAATATTATGGGATGCATTTTCACAGTCATGAGCAGGTTTCAGATTTACACAGAAACAAAGAAATGGCCCCATGAAATCCTCGTTAGCCTCTGCTAGTTTTCATTCATCTGAATAGATTTGTGAACCTTGAATGGACTTGGCAGTAAACCCCAGCCTGACGTGCACTGACCCCTTGCTGTTTCTATTAGCATTTGTTCCACAGAGTTGTCTTCCCAAGAGTTCAGCTTCCTGGGATACTGCCCCATCCTTTCAGCCATGGAGGTTGCTTCATGTGCTACTTTTTGACACAGTCAGTTTTTAGCTTGTATTTTTTTTTATTGAAGCTACATAATTGGAGCCCGGCGCTTCACTAGAACATGTAATGTAAAACTAGACACAATCCCCCAGTCCCCTATAAGTTGCATCTCAGTTTCTTCACAATGAAACCTCAAAATTGTACTGGTTAAAACACTTTGTTAAAATAAGAGGGATGGAGAAGGATAGATTTGTCCTTAGAGGACCATCAGTGTCAATCTAGCTGGCCACATTCACTCCAGCTACAACTAAAGCCTGTAGCATAGATTTAATGTGCAGACATCCTTTACAAGTCTGCTTTTACAATTAACCGGCTTTCCATTGTGCATTAGTGTTGCCAGACCGTTGTAACTGCACAGGCTCTCAGCAGTGGCTCACATCTCAAGTTTTTTGTGTGTGCAAGATGAGACCAGGAATTTAGCATCTGGGCTACAGAAGGAAAAAAGACCTATGTGTAGGAAGGGGCAAGTGTAATGGAAATCAGAGCAAACTGTGCTTATGTACTTTCCTGAATGGAGACAATTGCCTAAATCAGGGCCTTAATCAGGAGGCTGAGGATGATAAAATGAAGGTAGTGTGCCTTTATCAACAGCATGGCCATTTATCCAATCAACCATGGCCACACGTGCAAGACAGATCCCCAAAATGAGGGACCCAGTTCACACCGCTTGGTGCATCTTCTCTCCTACGCCTGTGGTTGGATGCTGATCATGTGGGCCTCCGTTTTCTATCTGTTCATGCAATGCACTCTGGTTTTATAGCATGGACACTGGCTTGGTTGTACCATCAAAAATAAAACAATGTTTGCACAGCATTAGGCTTGAGGTTTGTACTTGTAAAATTATCTTGATTAAGTGATGATGAAACTCTTTGTTTTGGGAACCTGTAGCTGCACTGTGATTTAAGGCTTCTGTGTGATAGGGATGTCGTCCACTGTCGTAAATAGTCTAGGACTGCAAGATCATTTCCTATAGATCACCATGTTGTTGGATGATAGCTTTCTGTCCCTTCCAGCCAGGGGCAGCTGAACTGCTGACCTAGACATTAAAGGCTGCAAACTCTATATCACCTCCTGAGCCAAGTAACACCCACAACTCTAATATTTTCAATAGAGATCATCGAACCCAAGCCCACTTCTGCATCCATAACCACAGAACTGGGCATCTACCAGGTTCAAAGAACTTTGTTACTTGTGCCTGAATCTGATTTTAAATCCTTGTGGTCAGCCTGCAAAATTAAACTGCATTTTTGGAGTCTCTTGTCTGGGAGTTTTCTAACATCAAATGATTAATTAAGTTAATATTTCAGTTGGGTAGTGTAAGGATTAAAAACAAAAGTGGCATGCCTAGCTGTACATTTGCCCACATCATATGTTCAAAGGGCTGAAGTCACACCAAGGCCAGACAGGACTAATGATGTTTTAAACGAGAAGAGAATGAGACGAACAAGGAACTAGCTGAGAGAGTTGGGGCGAATTCATAGAGGAACATCATCTTGACACCCTGCTTAATATGAAAATGTAGTCAAAGCAGTTCCAGGCTTTGCACCCACCCCTAATTCCCCTCATCAGTGCTCCTGGTGTAGCTCACATATTTTCCTCCTTTTCAAGATGTTTTCTTTCCCTGTGGATGTGTGAAAGGCCTGGACAAATAACTAGAAAAAATGCCTTTGCACAAAGTCCCATCCAATGCTCAAAGCAAGCTAGCTGGAATAAAAATAGGGCTAAGTCCCCTTTCCCCTCCCTTCCCTGTAGCTCTTAACTGCTCTGCAGGACCTGGCTACCTGGTTGCTCGCTCTTTGTGCTGGGGCCAGGGTTTGAGTTGAGCCAGTTGAAAAATTAACACTCGTCCACCTGCATTTGCTGGTGAGTTTGGTGTTGTGTCCTGCAAAATAGTTGCACCTTTCTTTGCCTGAGGACTTGCCAGTCTTGATCTGTGGTTCAAGACCTCCCCCCATTCAGGGCAAGGGGGCTGTTTTGGTTTTTCTACATGGGTCAAAACCCTTGGGAGATGCCAGCACTGTATTCATGAAGACATGGTTGCCCCTGAGAAAAGGCAATGAATCTCACCTTGGGGCCCACTTTCAACAGGGGTTTACTGGGCTTCCCATGAAATCTGTATTCCAGATTTGATACCTCCTGTGATAATTATTCCCTTGAAGGGAAAAACCAAGAGCATATATGATCATCAGAAGTGGGCTAGTTTGATGATGTTGCCTCAAAACAGCCCCTGAACTCAATGAAAACTAAGTGTTGTAGACATAGCCAAAAACACATGAGTCCAGGAAAGGTTCGGCTTTCCCCAACAGGCAGCTCTTGAGATGATGCTTGGGGAAATACTGAGCTCAACTCTGTCTCATGAGCATTATAATGTGCCTTTAACATCTGCATTTTTGGTCATTAGGATTAATCCGAGGAAGCCTTTAAGGGCCACGTGTCCTTTTGTTTCCTCAAGTTGCTGTATTTTCTGTTTCCTGGAGCAGCCATGTGCAGTTTGAACTCCTTAAGAGCCTTTTCCATCTGTTATTTTCCATCTCATCTCATGTTTCCTTGCTGGCAACATGCCATAAGTATTTCAGTCATCCCAAGGTTCGTAGGTACGGCAAGCAGGAGGGGAGGGAGAGGTAGTGTAGGGACCTGATCCAAAGGTCTTTGAAGTTAATGGGTCTCTTTGGGTTGAGTTGGATGGGTTTGGGCTCAGGCCCTACATGAGTAATGAGTTGTTTTTTGCTGCTTAGTGACATTTTGGCACATTGCTATTAATATAACAATGCAGCATCACCACTGTACTGGGAACAATGGTCAGAGTCTTCACAGAGCAGAGGAGGGAAGAGGCAGGTCCCTTAAGACATAATAGGAAGCCTAAATTTATCACTGAAAAGAGCTGGGAATGTCTCAGTGGCCCTGGACACTTGCTGTTGGACTTCCTCTGCTCTACAGGAAACTGGAGGATGGCGCATTTACCACTGCACTGGGAAGATTGAGCAAACATACTGGTTAAATAATACCGACTTCCCACCTCCATCTGCCACCCTCCAAAGCTGTCTTACTGCGTCTCTGCATCTATTGGGTAGATTGCATTGTTCTCTAATGCCCCATCGACTTGCTATTGAAGTTGGGGAGATTCTCCCATTACTTTCAGACAGAAGTGGGGCAGGTGCTAATCATTTTAGGCGAGGTCCTGGTGGGATCAAAGTCACAGACATTTTGCTTTTGACTTTCCCCGAGGCCTGGATTTCACCCTTTTCAGCTTCCCTAGAAAGTATCGAGCATTCAAGGTGGTTGAAGAGTCACTTCTCCTTAGTTCCTGCTCTACCCAGCTCCAGGCATCTACGTGGGGGTTCCTGGGGACATGGCTATTCCAGATCAGCTGTTTTGATAAATTGTCTAGACTAGAAGCTCAAAGGATGAAAGCCTAGTTCAAATGTGGCTTCTGGGTTTGTTTGCCTCCATCCTCTGGTGAAACATCAGAGGTGGGTCATAGCTGGAGTGAGCAGTGGGGCAGGTGCCAAGAGATGGTATGGAGAGCCCTCTTGCTATGTGACAGGTTGTGGTGCATCTTGCTCATAGGCTCCGTGTACTATTGATCCTTAGATTTTGGGTAGAGAAAGAATGTGCCCCCCCGAGTTAGACTAGGAGGGGCTTTGCAGAAATTTAATGTTTCTTGGTAGCAGTGGGGCAGTTCACTTGCTGGGAGCATCTGTGCATCTTTAACCCAGCCAATTTTCTGTCCCTGCAAAGGCCGAGGCACTGACAGCACCTTGGCTTCTCCTGTTCTCTGCCAGGGGCACAAGTTTGCTTTTCTGGGGACTTAAATGAATGACCACAGGAAACTCTTGATCGAGGGGTTTGGTATAAGACAGTAGTGCCCAGCTTTTCTGGCCCCATGGGCTAGATGAATGGCTCAGGTCAATCCACGGAATGGATACCATGTGAGAGGTGTGCAAATGGGCTTAACTCAGCCCAGCCTGGTGTACCCGGATTCAACCAAGTGCCAGCCCAGCACTACCTGACCTTGCACACTTGTTTCAGCCACATACTGGAGCAATCTGCAGAAGAGAAGACAGAGGGGGATTGAATAGCAGCCTTCACCTCCCTGCAGGGGGGCTGCAAAGAGGATGGAGCTGGACTGGTCTCAGTGGGGGCAGATGGCAGGACAAGGAGCAATGGGCTCAAGCTGCAGCAAGGGAAGTTGAGGTGGGATATTAGGAAAAACTTTCTTGCCAGAAGGGTGGTGAAGCGCTGGAACGGGCTGCCCAGAGAGGTGGTGCAGTCTCCATCGTTGGAGGTTTTTAAGACCTGGCTAGACAAAGCCTTGCCTGGGATGCTCTATTGGGATGTGTGACAGGAGTATCAATATCGGAGCTTTTCCAGGAGTGGCTCTGCCCTCCTGTAATGGGCCAACTGCCTGCTTACTCGCCTGCCATGCCTTGATCTTACTTGTTTAGAAGATGGTTGTAATCAGTGGGAGGCTGCCCACTTTTCCTGGCCCCAGTGACAGGGGGCGCTACCTGTGGCTGCTTTTCCTTCCTACACCACAGCCCAAGCCTCACAGATGGAGTTGACGTGATTTGACCTGGGCCCTGTTATGTTCTGGCCCTCCTCTTTACTCCCGGGGCTCCTTGCTGCCCCCTCTCTCGGGGCTCCTTGCTGCCCCTCTCGCTCTGGAGCTAGGGCCACTGCACCCCACAAATGCTGCACCCTCTCAGGTGCCAGGAACCCCCATGCTACTGGGGAGTCCCTGTGAGGCCTCCTCCAACCCCTAACAGCCTCACCCGGTCCTCTGGTAAAACAGTAAACATAAAACATAAAGCCCCTGGGCTACAACATAAAAACTAGACTGTATGGTTGAACAAAATCTACTCCCTACTAGAGAGTGAGGGAGTGGGGGGGAAGGAGAGCTCCCTAACCCCTGCAGCGACCGGGGGATGCTGTCACTGCCAGAGTCTTCCCCTCTGTCTGTTCGCGCTGAGCCCCTACTCCCACAGCTGTTGGAGAGGGACTGCCCTCCTGGCCTCCTACCTGGGCTTAAGAAGGGATAAGCCCTGCCCCTTCCTGTCAGCTGGTTTTACCAGTTGGCCCGGCAACCAGCACCTGTGCAGCCCTGGTGACTGGCAGCTGAGCCTCCCCCTTTCTGCCACTAGGGCTCTCCCCAGAGCAGTCTCCGCTCTCAGGCTCAGGGCACCCGAGTGCTCTGCGACAGGATGGTCCTGCTTGGAGCAGGGGGTTGGACTAGATGTGACCTCCCAAGGTCCCTTCCAGCCCCCCTTGTCTATGATTTCTATGATGATCAAACAGACCCTTCTGGCAGAAAGTCTGTGAAACCATGAACTAGCATAAAAATGGTTTGGGCCTATTTAAAAGACCTGATGATCTGAGAGTCCATCATATTGTTTGGATGCATTTGCAAACCATTCTCAGAGACACAAGACCAATGTTTCCTCAGGACTTTACAACAACTTCCAGCAACTGGCTCTACCACAAAAATATTATTTAAGGAGCTTCTTGGTATGAGAAATGACATCTCAGGGCTCCCTATATTGGGAAGAATTGCCTCTCCTATAAGGCAGGTGGAGAACAAATGGGAGCAAATACAGCAAAGCTCTTTGATAACGGTTCTAATTTACATTTGCCACTTTGCAAGGGAAGGCTTTTGACACAACCAACCCATGTTTTGTTACGTCCCCTGCGTTGGGCATTTGGACCTAAAACAAGAGAGCCTTTATTCTCAGTCAGCCACAACGAAGCAGAATAAGCGTCCATTATGAGTTGTTGTATGCAAGAAACTTCGTGAAGTGGTTTACCGAGAAGCAAATGGGTTGAACATGCAGAGAGGTAGCCAAAGTCAATGGCTACCTAGTGGCCTGTCGGACTGGCACGGGTTATGGCAGGCCAGTTTTTCTAGGCCAGTGATGTGACTAGCATTGCAATTCCGTTGTCTGCAGCTGAGCTGACTCGGGGTGGCCTTTGGTGCAAGGCCAGAGTGAGGTGCATGCTCGAGTTGCTAGATCCCCAGTGAGACCCTGTAACCATTCTGCCCCTCCCAGAGAGGCAGCGATCCCACAGTATTAAGGCTTTTCAGCACAAAAGTGGACAGCTGTATCACAGAATGGAAAAGTTATTTATCTTGGAGCCTGAGAAGAGCTGACCAGCTCGACTACCCTTTTCAGGGCCCTGGGAGGGGCTTTTACAGTCACCTCCGTTGGCTATAAAGGTTTCTCAACCTAGGAGCTGTCTTTCAACAACTTTTTATGGAGGCTGGAGACAGCAAAGCTGGCATCTCACCATTCCAGACAGGATGGGTCCCTGGGCTGCCTCTGTTCCTCCTTTGTTATGTAAGGGACATGCAGTCCATTTCCAATCCGGAAGGAAAAAAGGCTTCCGCCCTTTCCCTTTCAGGCCACTGGTGAAGAGCTGTACAAAAGAGCCACTAGCCCCAAATCAGCCCTGAAATCCTGCTACAGGAGGAGTCTGTGCACAGAAGTGAGTGCGAATTCACACATGAGCAAGGGTAACCCCAATGGATTTGCAGTGTTTTAATGCTTTGCAACAGCAGTTGCATGCATATGTATAAAAGGTCGTTCATCCCCACCTACACCCACCACCTTTCAGCCCAGGAAGGCTGGAAGGAAAAGGGAGTTTGTTGTATTAGGCTATTGATTGCAAGGGAAGCAGGGTCTGTGCTTGTCAGTGCACTAGGGACTCTGCGGGTAGTGCTTGCTGTAGGCCCTTCCTTTTCCTGGCAGGCAAGTTTTTTGGGTAAATCTGATCTCTTTTACTAGACCGACTAACCAAGTTGGAAAAATGCTTCTTTGCAAGCTTTGGGTACAACCTCCCTTCTCCAGGCGGAGGAAGCGTCTGCAGTTGTTTTGTACTCTTACCCAAAGATCCTCGTCTGCCTATGTCCTTAGACCAGCACAGCTACAACCAACACGGATGGTATTGTATCTTACTTTTCCTGGGCACTTTGCGGAGGCTTTGCTAATGAAAGGGCAGCCGGTTTGGGCCAACATTGTTCTCAGAGATGTGGACCAGACCCAACCCACCTGAACACAGACTCGCCCAGTATCTCTCCCCTTTGATTTGTAGATTATTGATCAGATAAGTGTTAAACCTTTGATCCAGCACATTCTTCTTTTCCCAGGAGCTGCTCTTGCTTAGGATAAAAAGAAACCCTCACCCTTAGGCTTAGATTCACAGGACTGAGCCCCAGTGGCTCATCTCCAATGACTTCCCATGCAAGTTTCTACCCCATCTGACATGAAAGGATGCTGCTTAGTGACTTGTCTTTCCCCTGCTGTAAATGCTTTGGCAAGGATTCGCTTGTGGGATTTGACAGACTTCTTTTTGCACATCGATCTTTGGTTTTGTGTGAGCCCTGAAGCTCAGAGGTTTTGGTTTTTTTTTCTTCCAGGGAGTAGTATTAAAACGGTCAAAGTTTAAAATGCTTTCGAAGTGCTGCAGAAGCCAAGACTGTGTTGGCTTTGGCTTGGACTGGATAATTTCCTCTCCGGAGCTGCTTAGTGTGAAATGACTGCAACATACCGAAGTACTGAACTGTGCCCACATTGCAAGGAATAAGCAGAGCCCAGTGGCAGCGGAGGCCATTTCTGTGGCTTTCTTCTCCTGCAGTCTTCATCTGTAGATGGACCACTGCTATTTCCACGCCGGGCCCCAGGCTGCCAAGACGGGCTGCCTGAACTGGCGGCTCCCCAGCTAAATCCTCATCACAGCACTTGTGGCAGCTCCCGCTAGCTGGAAGCTTTGCAGAGGGACCATCGCCCTGCCTCTAAGCCGGTGGGTGAAGCCTCCTCTGCACAGCTGCAGCCACCGCTCCCAAGACATTCGCCAGCCTTGGATTTGCTGTACCGAGCATGTTGTTCTTCACACGTTGTGAGCGGTTGGGGAAAGCATGTGGGTAGAGCTGGGTTTCAAATAACTGTGCTTATTAATTCTATATGAATACACAGGAGTTAAAGGGTCAGAGCAGCTAGAGCATCGTGCTAGCTCCAGAGGCACGGGTTCGAGCTCCGGGGTGGATACTTCGGTGCTTAGAGAGTCAAAGGCGGGGGGATGTGATTCTGGCCACCTCACTCGCTTATGCGCGGCTGTCTGGACCATGTTAGTCTGATGGCCTAGCTGGGCTCCAGTGGACCGTGACCTTGACTTTGCTTAGGATGGATCTGGGGGCTGCCGCCACAGAGGAGAGCATTCGGGCTATTAACAGGGATAGGTAAGCTGCCGCCAGGAAACGGTGACCATGCATCCAATATGGCATGGAGGGGAAAAGCTACATCGGAGGTGCAAGTTCAGTTCATTTAGAAAAGAAATGCCAGGAAAAAATGCCCAGGAGAGAATCAGTCCATCTGAAACTGCCCAGAAAGTCCAGCTGCAGCAGTGAAGGGCTGAACAGAGCACAGCTTTATGGGCTGTTTGCTCGGCAGTTTTACTGCTTCGTGCAAGAGGAGGGGAAAAGACTAGGTTTCAAAACAGGTTTTTTTTTTTCTCGCAAGTGGCTGAGAGATGAAATGCATGCCCCGGGGCTGAGAGGGAAATTCAGGCAGCATTATGGACGCATGAACATCTCCAATTTTGGGCTTGTTGCGATTCAGGAATGCTTCGGTTCGAAGGAGTCTGGCTCCGGGATTGCTGGGACGGCCGTGGGCAGGCTGCGGAGCTGTATTTTAAGCAACTTCCAAGAACAGCTCACTCTCGTCCTATCTGCTAATGGAGCTGTTTAAGCTGGAGGGATTAAATGTCAGTTGTTTAAACTTCGCTGTGGCTACATAACTGGCAAGGATTTGGCTGGTTATGGAAGTGGTATTTCAATAGTTTTTAGGGCCCAGTTGAGCTGGGTACATCAGGACCTGCTTATGTGTAAACAGGGAGGATGCCCTTGAGTTTCAGGGAGCTTCCCAGCTCTTTATTTGCAAAGGACAAGGAAGGAAGAAGAGAGAAGCAAATAAATCACATTTTCCCTGCTCTGCTGCTGAGTTGTCTTGTGGCTCATCCTTGCAAATCTCAATGTGGAGGTTTTTAAGACCCAACAAGACAAAGCCCTGGCTGGGATGATGCAGTTGGGGCAGGCCCTGCTTGGAGCAGGGGTTTGGACTAGATGCGACCTCCTGAGGTCTCTTCAACCCTCATTTTCTATGATTTTATGATTCAGATGTACACTAGAGTTAGTATTCTTGTATCAAAAGCTTTCAGAGAAGAGTCTTGTTGCTGCTGCAGCATACATGAGCGATAAATTAATCATCTGGGATCACCAGCAGGAGAAGAGGCTGCTTAGCACTTGCGTGCGCTGGCTGAAATGCAGTGAGGTACCCTGCGCTGCACCGTGCCGCAGACTGCATGAAGGCTGCCAGTTGGTCTGTCTCTCTGTCTTCAGGCATCCTTTCCCCTCTCTTGTAGCATATCCCCCTTTTCTCTTCTGTTCATGCACACAGGAGAGCTGCTCCCAGACAGCATATCAGTACGCCATACTGTTATCCTTCTCTCTCTTGCACTCACGCTCACACTCATACACACCGAACCATTCACCCGCTCCACTTCTGCATTACATCTACCATGCACTTTCTGCCTTTACCCCCTACTTAATTCTTATTCGATATTTATAGTGCAGCAATTGCACCCAAAGGTCTCCGTCCGCATGGCTCGTCTGTGGTGCCCTGTACTGGCTGGTCCACGTTCCTGTTCTCCTGAGACCTTTTAAGAGCTGAGGACCACATATGCCAGATAGAAACAACCCGCGTCTGGTCCTGTATTACTTCAACACCGGTGGCTCGAGTCCACTTCCAGTTAACTAGACTTTCTGAAGATGCTCTTGCCTTGAAAGACCAGAAGCTTGCTCTGTCCTGGCATTATTTGCAGCAATAAATAACTCATGAGGACACCCGAACAAATTCTGACTGCCCAAATCCTCCCACAGCACCCAACAGTTGGTCAGAAAACCCAAACACTTCCAAAGTGCTAAATAAAACCAAGTGAACAAAGGTCAGAGGGATGCACTTGGACTCTTGCATTGCAAAGACTCACAATTAGCGGGAATATTCGTTGTGGCCAGTGAAGCATGCACGGTTTGTAGAGCTGGCCTTCAAATGAGCCTTTCTGAAGTAATGAACCAAAAGAGTCTCGGAATGACAAATTGAATGCATCCTTGTAACCACATATCCTGTATCTTTAATGAAAAGAAATACCATACCGGGTCTTTGTTTTCTATAAACTATTAATAGCCCCCATCCTTCTGGAGGTGCTGAGAGAAAACAGTTGCTACCGAGAGACCAAGGAGAGCCTTGTCTGAGCACAGCCACTGCCAGAGCCCCCGAGGCGCTCAGATCCCCGTGCAAAGCCCACTGCGATCAATGTAGTCCCCAGCCTCTGAGCCACCCGGGCCTTGTCGAGAGCACGGTCTAGTTCGAGCCGTAATGGAAACCCTCCATGCATGCAGCCTCTTCTCAATGGGGCTCCTGGTTGGGAAGAGGAGGGCACAGGGCCGGTGGAGTCGGGGGATCTGCAAGCCCCTGGCGCTCTCACGGTGACCGAGCAGAGCTGCAGCCACACCTTCCCCCAGCGTGAACATAACGCGAATGGTGCCAGGGAAGCAAGCCAAGACTTTTAAGAAATCTTTGAAAATATTTTGTTATAAGCCAAGCTAGCCAAAGCACCGCGAGGAACTCGTCGTCTGTGCGGTTGGTCATACTGAAGACTAAAGTCCAAATGCTGAAGTCCTTTGGCCAGCAAACCTGCCCTGCACAGGTGCTGTGATTTATAAAGAAATAACTAAGATAGGGTCTGGTTATGTAGCTGGGAGGTCTCGTAACCAGCTCCGAAAGAAAATCCTTCCTGCGGACCTGCGTTGTGACACATGCTCATGGAGAAGAGCTAAAGACTGCTTTAAAACAGCTCTGCAGCAGTGCAATATTTACAGGGACAGCTGTCAAAAACAAGCCCAGGAACTCAAAGGACGCAAAATGGACAGAGCTGGCTTGGAGAGTCAAGTCACGAGGGACACAGAATACGAGCATCTATAACGAAAGCCTCCGTGTCCCAGCCCCCTGCGTCCACGGCCTCTGCAATCATCTGTCCAGCCTGTTCTGGTACATTTTAGGGGAAAATTGGCCTCATTGGTCAGGAGAGAACCCACCGGCAAATACCTGCCCTGTCCGCTGAAACAGCCTCCTTTGACTATGATGGGTGACAGTGATTGTAAGCTATAGATACCCTACCGATCCTGAGCAGGGGACTGGACTCGATGTGACCTCCCGAGATCCCTCCCAGCCCTCGTTTTCGATGATGGTGTGGTTCTGAGTCAGCGATAACAAAGGTTGTGCTCTCAAAAAGTGTCTAATGGCAATGTTTAAAGAAAGCAAGTTCACCTTTATTTCAAGTTCACCTTTATTTCATGTCAAGTTCACATGAGGACAGCAACAGTAATGCAGGCCATTGTATTTTAACACGTAACATTCATTGAGGAGAACAAAATGAGCTTTCTAAAGCTCTCCAAAACTCCTGCTTTTCTGTCTCTCTTTTCCTGTAATAATCAATTTTTCTTAGCAATAAAGATGAACTCGCTTTCTTTAAAAGTAGACACTTTGAGAGAACATCTTTTGTTATTGCTGACCTAGAATCATACAATCATAGACAAGGAGGGCTGGGAGGGACCTCCAGGAGGTCACATCTAGACCAACCCCCTGCTCCAAGCAGGACCAGCCCCAACTACATTATCCCAGCCAAGGCTTTATCTAGCCAGGTCTTAAACATCTGCAAGGATGGAGATTCCTTCATCAGTGACTTGGACGAGGGGGTGGAAAGCACGTTGTCCAAATTTGCTGATGACACTAAGATGTGGGGCGAGGTGGACACACTTGAAGGGAGAGAGGGGCTGCAACTAGATTTAGACAGACTACAAAAGTGGGCAGATGACAGTAGGATGGAGTTGGACATAGATAAATACAGGGTGCTGCACCTTGGGAGAAGGAATCCACAGCATACATACAGGCTGGGGGGCTCCCCTCTTGAAAGCACAGAGGTGGAAAGGGATCTTGGAGTCATTATTGACTCCAAGATGAACATGAGCTGCCAATGCCAGACCGC
>NW_017728911.1:40853880-40855253 GCF_001723895.1 Crocodylus porosus | reverse complement strand
CCTGCCTGTGGCAGGGGGTCAGGCTAGATGATCTGATAAGGTCCCTCCTGACCCCAGCTACTATGAAACTATGACTCCCCCATCTCTCTGGGGAGCCTGTCCCAGTGCTTCACTACCCTCCTCGTAAGAGTTTCCCTAATATCCAACCTCAAATTCCCTTGCTGCAGCTTGAGACCATTGCTCCTTGTTCTTTTCAGTTTAATAGTTTCCTATATTCATTTGCAGATTGCCTGTAGCACTGGTTTTTTTATAATAATGCCCCCATAATAGCTGTGTGTTGGTAAAAACAGGTAAAAATAAGAGGAATTTTAATACCTTTTTTTTTGCTGTAAAGGACTATTCAGCAAATTGCTAGTGAGCTGAGCAAAATGTGTTCAAAATGAATGTTTGGCTCCTCTTCAAGATGTGATGAACTTTGAACTCATAATGCATGAAAATGTTTGTTTCTTACGTTCTATTTTGATAGAAATGTCCCCTTGTTATCATGGAAACTGTAGCCCCGAGCAACACAATGCTTGGACACACCTGTAGCTTTTAGCATGGAAGACGGGCCCTGTTACAGCCACGCACTTAATGTGTCATTGTTTGCTTCCCTTTTGCATTGCTCATTAGGTGCTGAAACATGTGAGTCTTCGCAATTAGGGACTGAGCATGGTGGGGGAGGAGAACCTCATGCCTTCGACTGAAAATTATTCTTTAGCAGCAACTTCCAACTAAGTCAAGTCTCTGCTCTTGTAAATACATGTAGTTCAATGGACTTCAATGTGGCTCTGCCTGTTGTCTCCAGCAGAGAGTGTAGGTCAAACATTGAGGTATTATGGGGCAATCCCAACAGCCCAGGCTTGTTCCTTCCATGATAAAGCACTGGATTTGCCACACTGTTCGTCCTGCTAGCAAAACAATAGTCCCACCAGAGGAGCAGAGCAGACTCTTGGTACACAGATGAACAGGGACAACTTGGAAGCCTGGATACGAACCATAAGGACTAGTACCCCCTTCCTGAAAACCCTAATCTACCCCCCAAATTCATGACAGTTAGGCCTGCGTGAAGCAGCTAGTACTTGCTTTGGATTCAGATTCAGTCGATTCGGGGCACAGCGTTTCGATTCGGTGATTTGAATCACTGTCCCAGATCAATTTGGCTGAATCTGATTTGGAGATTCAGCTGGTGCCGAACCTCTGAATCAGCCAGGCCTGCCTGCCCCACCCAGCCATGGCTGCCCTCGCCCGCCCCAGCTCCCGGCTCTTTGGGGGGGAAAAAAAAAGCTCCCACTCACCGGGTGCTGCTAGGCTGGGGGGCAATCCCTGCTGTCCTGTGCCATGTGGGGGACTCTGGACAAGCCCCTGACCCCACTCCCCCAGCCCCTCCACCG
>NW_017728911.1:40843115-40853442 GCF_001723895.1 Crocodylus porosus | reverse complement strand
GGGGTCAGGGGGACTGGCAGGGGTCCCCTCATGGTCCCCCCCCGGTACTTACCAGCTCTGAGTCCAGCTGCAGCCACCGGGGACTGCCCAAATCATCAAAGCTCTCCATATCTTTTCTGAAGGTTTGGACAACTTCGAATTGATTCGGACCTTTTAACTGGTCCCCTGATTTGATTCAGATTCGGAGATTTGACCACTGAATTGAGCCTGATCTCCTCCGAATCAAGTCACCACCTGAAGCTTCGCACAGCCCTAATGGCAATAGCTTGCTGAAATCACGGATACGTCCTACAAGAGTAGAGGCTGCTGGGCCGGGCGCTTTCAGCCGGCTCCAGCCCATTTCCCATGTGTATCAGCACACCTGAGAGAGTCATTTGCTAGAACGATGGACTTGGACCACGAGGTCGTTCTAAGAAATGCCACAAGCCAGGGATTTCCTGAGTGTGGCATGGTTAAAGATCCTTTTCATTTTAACATAATTCAGCTGTCTGTCAAAGCTCTCAGGAGAAAACTAGCTTCAGAGTTGGCTTCAGAGAGCAACAGAAACCATACATCTGAATTTGTCTCAATTTTCATGACAAGCTGAGGTAAGGAATGATCTAATGGCTTTTCAGCCGCAAACAGTAATTGAGTTTCAGGCCAAATCCAAGGGTGAACGTACTCCTCAGAGGCTAGAATTTCCCTAAACAAACAGTGAAACTAATAATTCACGCTATTGCTCCAGCAGGTACGACACAAATCTAGGCACTGCGCGGTGGTCAGGTTTCAAGCTTGGTCTGAAACAATTTCCTGCTTTGTTATATCCATTGCAGAGGATTCCAGCTGGGATCACATTTTTGGTGACTGTATTCAGCAAAAGACATTCACGTGCCGATCTGCTTTGGAGGTGGACTCACTGTAAAGGGTGTTATGAAGTTCTCTGTCCATGCCTGCTAGATCAAATGTGGTTGCACTTGAATGATAAAGATGGTTTTTCTATCTCACACCTCTGCCACCTCATCCTCACTGACAACCGTGTCTGCATTGTCTATAAATAAAGGATCCGGAGGCAAACACATTCCTGTAGTCTCCTTGTGCAGCCACATTATCTTCCAATCCGGCCCTCAGAGGCACCAAAAGGATTTGCACAGGAGTCATCGATTTGCTCTGGAATTTGGGACTTGGTAATTCTGTTACTGATGCACAAAGCTGGGGGGGAAAAAAACAGCTTGTGCTTCTTAGTTGTGTTTTGATCTGCAGGAAAACCCTGTTTTTGTCACTACGAGCATGTCTACACATGCATTTATGTCGGCTTAAATTTACTGCGTAGTAAATTACTGCACAGTAATCAGGAATAGGCAGGTGTCTAAACATGTGGGTGTTAAAGCATATTAATGCTGTGTGCGGACTGATTTGGGACTAAAATGAATCCCAAGTCAGTCCCCACACACAGTGTTAATGTACTTAAGTGCGCAATAATGTGTCTACATGTGCATTATTGCACAGTAACTAATTGGGCATAAATTTGATACCTGCATGTTGTGGGTATCAAATTTACACTCAAGTCAGCATAAGCTGCCGTATTTACTATGCAGTACAGGTGTGTACGTGTAGATGCATGCCCGTACTGCACAGTAATTTTGATTATTGTGCAGTAACTGTGTATGTGTAGATGTGCCCTATGAGAACTGTATGTCATAGATCAGATGGGAAGGGGCCTCCAGAAACTGCAGTCAAACCTGCTGCCCTGGGGCAGGGTAAATACCCTTAAACTATTCCTGGTAGGCCTCTTCTCCAACGTGTTCTTCACAACCTCCAGGGAAAGAGATTCCAAAATGCCCAGGGCAGCCTGCTCCACAAGGGTGTTATTTCCAGCCTGAATCTTCCTTGCTGCATTTAAAGGTGATGTCTTCTTGTCCTTTTCCAGACTCAGCAGTCCTGCTCATTCCTCCTTTCCTCACAGGAGACACCTTTGAAACCCCTCTTCCTTCTCATTACTCTTTTCTGGACTCCCCCGGTATCTCTCTCTTTCTTCAAACATGGTACACAAAAGGGACCCCTCCTGGGCCCTGAGTGTTTGTGATGATGCTCTTGCCAATGCATCCCAAAAAATGACATTTGTCTTTTTTGCAACAGCATCACAGTGCTGAGGTATAGCAATATTTCCCGTCAATGAGGTTGATTGCTCTGACTCAGTTCCTGGGGAACAGGTTTGCAACTGTGACCAAGTCATTTTCTAGTTACTTTTTCAAAGTAGGAATGACTATAAGCACCGAAACATAAACAATGAGGGCTGTGAGGGACCTCGGGAGGTCACATCTAGTCCAACCCAGTGTCAAAGCAGGACCAGCCCCAACTACATCATCCCAGCCAAGGCTTTGTCTAGCCGTGCCTTAAAAACCTCCAAGGAGGGAAATGCGACCACCTCTCTGGGGAGCCTCTTCCAGGGCTTCACCACCCTCCTTGTGAGAGTTTTTTTCCTAATATCCCACCTCAATTTCCCTCGCTGCAGCTTAAGACCATTGCTCCTTGTCCTGTCACCTGCCCCCACTGAGACCAGTCCAGCATGAAAACTGTCTTCATGATAGACAGAGGGGGAAATGTTTCAATTTAGGGCCAACAACATTGTCAAATAAGGGTACCAGAGATAAAAAAAATCTAGTTTTAAGTGGTATATTGGAGCCCTTTTAGGGAATAAGTCTCCTGACTTCTCCCAACTTGAGTTGAGCTGTGTGGGACGAGCGTTCCTCTCCAGGTTCGTTTCCTGCTGCAGAATAAAACAAAACACACTCAAATGCAGGCGCCTGTGGCAGGTTGTAAGGTGATGAGTGACTACACCAGGGATACAATATTCCAGCCCCCACATTTGCTAGAGAATATAAGGAATAGCCCCAGACCACCGCGCATGCAGGGAAACAAGAGCGTAGTGTCAAATACCTAACGCAAATGAGCAGCCCATGCCCTGGACAGTCAGGCATTTGAAATACCAAACTGGGGCTTACTTATAAAATAAAAATAAAAATAAAAATCTATAGCTGTTTTGTGTGATCAGAAAGGTAATAAGCAATTATTAGGAAATTTGAACCCTTTGATTTTTGTCACTTGCTTTATAAAGACATTATACACATCATTAAAGATGAGACTTTTGTGAAAAGCTGATTATTTCTACTGCAATGTAACCCACCAAAGAGACTCTAATTATACAGACAAATCACCTGGGGAGTTTCCTAAAGAGACTTTAATATTATATCTGTAAAATGTATGAGTTTGGCCCGATCCATTTCATACTGAAGCCAACTATCTGATTCCTGAGGTTTCAACGGGACTTGAGACAGATGCATACAGTAATCAGCGTTCAGCAAAGCACATAAATGCATCCTTACTTGAAGTGGTGAGTAAACTGGGGAATAACCTGGCAGTGGGAGATCACACGTGTGTGTAAAATGGATGCTGATACTGGACATCTCCAGACTTGGTTAATGCAGGCTTTTAAGAGACAGAATTTCAGTATATCCTGTACTGAGTTTTCCCCTTGCCAATTGCCATTATCTTAGCTTAGCAATAAATGCTCCAGATCCCTAGGAAGAAAAGCATCTTACATGGTTATTTATTATTTATCATTTATAGTGCACTACCTCATTATGTACTCCTGGGAGGTGTCACATAGTTGGAAAATAAATGAAGTGCCTCTTACATATGGCTCCACAGACCAGCACAGCTCACGCAGATAGACTTGTGCAGCATTTTCAGTAACCCCTGTGCCTGCCCACTGCACCTCTGCCACAATGCTGATCTGCTTAAAGCAGATTTTGAGCCAGACTTTTGGTTTTAAATTAATTCCTCCTGCTCCCGGCTACAGTGCTTGGGAATTCACTTTCCCTGTCTTTTTTTTTTCCAGAACTACGCGGGGTTCTCCCAGCTCAGTGTTGTGACAGCTGGAGATGGTTGTGTTTCTAGGGAGCCTGGCTCAGGTTTGGATACACTGGGACTGTGAGGTCTGCCATTCTTCAAGTGTTAAATGCAGTTTACTTGGAGCAGGTTCCCCCTAAGAAGGACACTGGCTTTTGCCCTTGGAGAGAGATGGGGAGGCTGTGTTTACAGCTGGGTTTTGTGGGGATGTGATTGCTACGGCAAGCCCAGAAGCATCACTCCTCCCAGAACAGATCCTCTTTTTCCCTCTCTTCTATAAAATGCTACCTGGGTGGGAGGAAGGAGGGGGAGTCCTCCTAGCAGCTCTAGTCTGAAACTTAGATCTCCCCATCCCTTGGATCATCCATTTAGTGAGGCCCAAGTTCACTGGGCACTGAAACAGCATCCCGATGGCCTGGCTGCAAGGCAGCATCTGGTCAGTGGGCAAGCCTATATGTGCAATTAATGTGACTGAATAAACTCCAGTGCAATTTGAGCTGGAGTAAACTAATCCTAACGTCACTATCTTCACATGGGTTTAAGTGCAGTAATTTACTCTACCATTGGATAGTACCTGTGTCTTAACAGGGCTATCCTATGCCAGAGAAAATTAATCTACTGCACTCTAATTGCAGCACGTGTGTAGTTGGCAATGCTTTACTGTGCAGTAAATTAGTGTAATGTGCAGTAAAGTGCACAGTGAGAGGAAAAGCATGAGAGGCCAGGGGGAAGTGTTCAGTGCTGGGACTGTTCAGTGGGGCTCTGACTGTTCCCCTCTCCTTCCCAAGGGCTTCTGGAAGGGACTGAGGTACGTATATTGCCCTGCCATTTCCTCTTTTTGCTGCTGGGGCCAAGGGGTGTTGCCTTTCACCCCACTTGGCAGCCTTTTAGTGTACAAGTGGAAACTTAAAGCAGTAATGCTTTCAGTTGCCCAAATTTATCACCACTCACCCCCAGCAGCTGCACTTGTGGAAAGCTGGTGCAAAGAGTGCATTAACTCTCACCAGCTGTGAACTGCCCCATGGTTTCTTTTCTAACCATCTTCATTGCTGTAACACTAATGGACACGGAAAGCAGACCTGTCTTGTGGGGGGGTTATCAATGGACACTTGCTCATTCCTTAGGTTACTTCCATCCACGACCTGTTGCAGAGCACGAATAAGATGGTTAAAGAGTTCACCACACTAATGGAGTTGTGAAATTCTGCCAGGATGTTAAGCACAACGGTGTCCCGATGCCACACATTGTGCATAACGCTCTTGGGGAAAATCCACCTCTTCAGCGGCTCTGATTTAGGGTAAACCCACTTTAGCTGTGTGTTCCCCAGGGTTTAGATCTGGCCAGGCTTCAGCATGTGCAGGACTGCAGCTGCCCTTAAGACTGTCACGTGCACACAAGTGTCTTTGCAGTGTTCACAGTATGACTATCCAGGCCAGCAGATCTGCTTGGTTCTCGTGCGAGAGCATTCAGCCATGTCTCTGGTGTAGACCTGACAGGCTACAGTGGCCGTGTCTACATGTTCATTAATGCACCATAGTTACTGCGCACTAAGTTTAGTACTTGCATGGCTTTTTAGTGACACTAACTCTAAGACTGCAAGTAGCCCAATCCTACTGTGCAGTAGTGTATTAGCGTGGTTTATGCCCTGCACACTACTGCACAGTAGAATTCGTGTCTTGTGTAGATGTGTCCACTTAGTGTTAACTGGAGTGAAGGTGTTAGAGACACTTCTTTATTTTCCCCATTGGGCTCTTCTCCTCCCTTTGGACCTGCTGAATAGAGGCATTGATTTCATACGATCTGATCTGTGGCTGCCTTTGTGCACAGCACAAATATTTCCTGTATCAAAGTGCCAGGGTGCTTCTCTGCGATGTTGGAAATCCGCAGTCCATAGGAACATCCATTACGTTTTGTGTCTGCGGAACAAGCCAGCTGAAGCTCTCTGCCTCTGAGTGGTTCCCACTACCTGCTACCACAGATAAGAAACCAAGGTGTCAGGTGTCTTTTTCTGATGGGGAAGGCTCTTCCTTCACACTGGCAGGCACTAGGCAGGTCCTTCTCAAGCATATGTGATCTTCTGGATACCTGTGGGCTAGCACCTGAGTTCTCAGGCCAAGTTAAACTAACAGGTAGTGCCATTTCTTTTGACAGAAACTTTGATTGGCTGAAAGTGTAAAAGGGATATGTAGCAACAGTGGTTCCACCTTGGAGTGATCGAGAGACACTAAATTGTTCTAGAAATGTGGTTTACTGTCATGAATGTGACCAAAAGGATCATAGAAAATGAGCACTTGAAGGGAGCTCAGGAGGTCGCATCTAGTCCAACCCCCTGCTCCAAGCAGGGCCAGCCCCAACTACATCATCCCAGCCATGGCTTTGTCTACCCAAGTCTTCAACACCTCCAAGGATGGAGATGCCACCACCACTCTGGGGAGCCTGTCCCAGTGCTTTACCACCTCCTTGTGAGAGTTTTTCCTAATATCCAACCTCAACTTCCCTTGCTGCAGCTTGAGCCCATTGCTCCTTGTCCTGTCACCTGCCCCCACTGAGACCAGTCCAGCTCCAGCCTCTTTGCAACCTCCTGCAGGGAGGTGGAGGCTGCTGTTCAATCCCCCTCGGTCTTCTCTTCTGCAGACTAAATCAGCCCATTTCCCTCAGCCTCTCCTCACCAGTCCTGTCCCCCAGCCCATGAACCATTTTCATTGCCCTTAGCTGGACTCTCCAACGTGTCCACATCCTTTCTGTAGCAGGGGGCCACAGCTGGACACAGGACTCCAGATGTGGCCTCCCCAGTGCTGAATAGAGGGGAAGAATTGCTGTGCTCCATCTGCTGGCAACGCTTCTACCGATGCAGCCCAGGATGCAGGTAGCCTTCTTGGCACCAAGGGCACACTGCTGGCTCATATTTAGTTTATTGCCCAGTGTCACCCCCAGGTCCTTTCCTGCAGAGCTGCTGCCCAGCCCACCACCCCCAGCCTGTCCTAGTGCAGGTGATTGTTCCCTCCTCAGTGCAGGACTTTGCACTTGTCCTTGTTGAACCCCATGAGATTTCTTTTGGCCCAGTCCTCCAATTTGTCCAGGTCTCTCTAAGTCCTAGCC
Source organism: Crocodylus porosus (assembly GCF_001723895.1). NCBI lineage: Eukaryota > Metazoa > Chordata > Crocodylia > Crocodylidae > Crocodylus > Crocodylus porosus. The sequence continues at coordinate 40,846,455 of NW_017728911.1, read as the reverse complement.
CTGCCCTCCAGCATATCTACTATGCTCCCCAGCCTGGTGTCATCCATGAACTTGCTGAGGGTGCACTCTATGCCAGGGGTCAGCAACGTTTTTGGGCAGAGCACCAAAAAAGCTTGCGACCTCAGCTTGTAAGATGTTGGTGTGCCAGGGGCGGACGGTTGGGGAGCCACAAGGGGCCTGATCCTTGCTGTGGCAGTGCAACCCCTGCCCCTTCCCTGCCATCCACCCCTAGGCACAAGTGCCAAGAAAAATGCCTTTGAGTACTACACTCTGGCACCCATGCCGAGGCTTACCTACCCCTACGGTACGCCATCTTCCAGATTGTTAATGAAGATAATGAACAAAACCTGCCCTAGGACCAACCCCTGGGGCACTTCCCTTGATACCAGCTGCTAACTAGTCACTGAGTCATTGATTACTACTGATTGAGCCCAACAATCCACAGAGAAGCCCAAATAACTAAGATGTGAACCATGCTGGTGTGCAAATGATTCATCATGGAAGTCTAAACTGCCTCACACCAGAGAAGGCTTCGCTCTTGAGTTGAAACCATTCCTGTGTGGACTCCGCTTCACCCAAATTAAGCATTGTAGCAAAATCTTGTGATATTTTTCTGCCATGCTAGGAACATGGGGAACACGCAGGAAGAACTCATGCTCCTGCTTGAAAATGAAGAATTTGACCTGGTTGGTCTAACAGAAACCTGGTGGGACCTTACCCACAACAGGGCAGTGGACATTGAGGGCTACAGGCTGTATAGACAGGCTAGAGTGGGGAAAAGGGGCGGGGGGCATTGCTGTCTGTGTTAAGGAGCAATATACATCTTCTGTAGCTAAGTTGGGCCTAGTTGAAGGTCAAATCAAGGTACTATGGGTCAGATTACAGGGGGTTGGTGAGAAAAGGGCTTGGTGGTGGGGGTCTATTACAGACCCCCATACCAGGGGTTTCTAACCTGCTTCCCGGACCTTCACCTATCACAAGAGGTACGCGTTCCCACTGGGGAAATGCCTTGCTAGACTTGGTTCTGACTGTGGGGGATAACTTGGTGGGGGATCTGTAGGTACAAGGTCACCTAGGGATAGTGACCACCTATTGATAGGGTTCACTAGTCAGAGAAAGGTGGGAAAGATAACTAGTAGGGCTGAAGTGCTAGATTTCAGGAAGGCCAACTTCAACAAGCTCAGGAGATTAGTTAGGGAGGGACTGACGGGCAAAAGCATCGGAGAGGTGGGAGTCCAGCAGTGAGGAGAGCCAAAGCGGAAGTGGAGCTTAGGCTGGCAGCAAAAGTTAAAGATAACAAAAAGTCATTCTTTAAATACATAGGAGGCAAAAAGAAAGTGCAGGGCAACATAGGGCCCCTTCAAGATGAACTAGGGCAAGTCGTAACATAGGATGTCCAGAGTGGAGCTCCTAAATGATTTCTTTGCATCTTTGTTCCTGGACATGGATACAAGCATATGCCCCAATGGGACTTTAGGTAAGCGCAAGACAGATACCAACCCACCAACTGTTAGTGCCAACATAGTAAAGGGGCGCCTGGAGGGGTTGAATGTATTTAAGTCAACAGGCCCATACGATCTTCATCCCAGGGTACTTAGGGAATTAGCTGGAGTCACAGCGGAGCCACTGGTACAACTGTATGAGCCCTCATGGTGCTCAGGACAGGTCTTGGAGGACTGGAAAAGGGCCACCATGGTCCCTATTTTCAAGAAGGGGAGGAAGGAGGAACCAGGTACCTATAGGCTGGTCACCTCTATCCTTGGCAAGACCTTTGAGAAAATTGTTAAGAATCACATTTGCAGGGGACCAGTGGGTAAAATGATGCTAAGGGGCAACCAGCATGGGTTCATAGCAGACAGATCCTGCCTGACTAACCTGGTTTCTTTTTACAACCAGGTCACAAAATGCTTGGATGAAGGAAGACAGGTTGATGTTATTTTTCTTAGATTTTAAAAAGGCCTTTGACACAGGGTCGCACCCAGTTCCTATAAATAAACTAAGCAGTTGCAATGTAGATTATTACCTGGTCTGGTGGGTGGAAAATTGGCCCATGGGATGCACCCAGAGAGCGGTTGTGGCCAGGTCAGTTTCTACCTGGAGAAATGTGGGCAGCAGAGTCCCCCAGGGCTCTGTGCTGGGACCAGTACTGTTCAATATCTTCATTAGTGACTTGGATGAGGGAGTAGAAAGCATCCTGTCCAAGTTTGCAGATGACTTCAAACTATGGGGGGAGGTGAACAAACTAGATGGCAGGGAGCGAATCCAGGTGGATTTGGACAGGCAGGGGAAGTGGGCCGAACAGAATAGGATGCAGTTTAACAAGGACAAGTGTCATGTGTTGCACCTGGGGAGGAGGAATCATCAACACTCCTACAGCCCGGGAGGTACCTTTCTAAGTAACACAACTACGGAAAGGGATCTCGGAGTCATAGTTGACTCCAAAATGAACAATGTGACAAGGTAATAAGTAAAGCTAACTGCACTCTTTCTTGCATAAGTAAGTGCATCACAAACAGGTCTAAGGAGGTGATACTTCCCCTCTATGTGGCATTGGTCAGGCCACAGCTGGAGTACTGCATCCAGTTTTGGGCACTGTACTTCAGGAGGGATGTAGATATCCTGGAAAGGGTTCAGAGGAGGGCCACCTGTCTGGTTAAAGGACTACAAGAAAAACCCTACAAGGTCCAATTGAGGGACCTGAACCTCTTCAGCCTCCATGAGAGAAAGCTGAGAGGTGATCTTGTGGCTGTCTACAAGCTCGTCATGCAGGGGCAGCAGGAAATAGGGGGTACAATGTTTACCAGGGTGCCCATCGGGGTAACTAGAAACAATGGCTACAAACTGAAGAAGAGCACATTTAGACTGGACATCAGGAAAAAAATTCTTTACAGTGAGGGTTGCCAAAATATGGAATACACTTTCATGGGAGGTGATGCCATCCCCTTCCTTGGAGGTATTTAAGAGGAGGTTGGACAAACACCTGGCTGGGGTCACTTGACCCCAGCACTCATTCCTGCCCAGGGCAGGGGGTCGGACTTGACGATCTAATAGGTCCCTTTTGACCTGAACATCTATGAATCTATGTCTTCATTGATGTTGTCTTGAAGATGGCTGTAAGTGTATTTGTGCAGGGTTCTTACAGCTGCCTGTGCAGACAGGTAAGCTGCACTGTACTGTACTGTATTAAAACCAAGCCAAAGCAAAAAATTAAAAAAAAATCAAAACCTCCCTGTTTAAGTTTCTGGGAGATTCTCAAATGAATCAGCTTCCACCCTGGTCACTTCAGTTGCTAAGGGTCTTCTGTGCTGCCCTGTCTATCCCATGCACAGTGGCTCATGCT
>NW_017728911.1:40840185-40843104 GCF_001723895.1 Crocodylus porosus | reverse complement strand
AACTATGAAACCCATATTTTAGTCACAAAAATAATCTCTCCAGTCACTAAAGTGCAAGGACATGCAGGAGCACCTTGATTTTTCTACACTAGCATGCATCTATTTGTACCCTGGCACATACGGCTTCTCCAACTGTTGGGTTCTTAATGAAAAAATATTTGAATTTTCACAAAGAGAAGTTTGCAAACACTGAACTTCCTTTTATAGCAATTTAATTTAACAAACTTGTGAGCTACATCCAGTAAAAAAACAAAAAAACCCAACAACCCCAAACCAAGCTCAATGAACTTAGGGACTATTTTTAGTACAATCTTAGAGCCCTGATGAACGCAGTGAAGTTGTATGGGACGGACACTATTGTTGGGAAATAAAACAGGAGCAAATGCAATCCCTTTAAATAGAAAACATTTACATCACATTGGAAAGAAACAAAAATACACGTAGTCAAGGCATGAGCTGCATTTTACATACAATTTATACAAAGGAATTTCCCTTGTCTTCTTGATTGATTGTGTCACACCAGCTGTGTGATCTGGCACATACAAAAAGTGTTCCTATATTGGGAACAATATGCCTGTATTGCACAATATCGTTTAACTGATACTGCGCTCAAGTTCCATTCAAACCAACGGGAAAATCCCATTCACTTGAATGCAAATAAAACTGTTTGCTGTCTCCAATTATGTCATCGTCTTTTGTTTCCTGAGGAGTAATCAACAAAGGAAGCTCTACCCAAAGGTTTCTGACCTTCTTCCAGGAACCAATATAATAGTAAATCCTTCCTGGTACACTGAGGGATTAACACACAGTCATTCCTGGAACCCTGATAAAGAAGAACAATATCTGCCGTAGTATGCATGTACCCTGTCTTTGTACAATATTGGATATTCTAGTTAAAAGAACAGACTAACTCGAACAAAAGTGAATCTATAATAAGCAGAAAGAGTTAAAAATTTGTAGGAACGCAAGCAAAACCTTAATCAACCCTTAAACTCATATAACATATTGGAATGGTGTGCAGAAATCCAGTTGTCATTAACAATCCAGTTTGCCATTTATGCCTTCCTGAGAAATAACAGAGAGAAGGTAAAACAGCAGGCTATGCAATCCAAACGCGCTGTTTGTCACACAGGCTAGAGCAGGACTCTGGACTTTTCATCGATCCCTACTAATGGTCCAGTAGTACTTTTAATTCAACATCCGTTTCGCCCCCTCCATTCTTGGTCTAATATCTCTACCCCTTACCTTCTGCCAAGACATATGCATGCAGACATGCAGCTGCTTTGCACAGAAAACCGCAGCAGTATTAAAAAGTAAAGAGTAATCAGATGTGCTGAGTACTAAGGGATCTGCAAGCCTAATACTTAGGGTGGTAAAGACTAGTTCAGGCATTTATCTCTTCCTTGCACCTTCTGACGGGCCTCAGCTTCTTGAATTACGAAGAATTAAGTTCGATGTGTAAACATACTTCTGCATATTTTGCCAGCGTCAAGTCCGTTGCGGAACAAAACCACTGGCTGCACTGTTTGGAATGACAGATGCTCACTTACACACACATATATAAAATAATAAAAAGACCCTGTTGGTTTTGTGCTGGCCTGCCAACACTTAACAGGAGGCTGAAAGTGTCAGATGATAGCACCATAAACCCCTCTGAGAGAGCTCCCCCAGTTCCTGCTGTTATGTGTTAGGTTTCTGAGGTGTTCCCTGCTAGATCAGCTACTTCTAGGTGTGGCCCAGAGGACGGGAAATTGGAGCTCTTCTCTGCTACTCGCTCAGAAACGGCGCGTTTCTCCATGGTAACCAGCAGGAACGCAAGTGCTACGCAGTGAGAGCCAGATCCTGTTTTCAGACAGATGAGCTGAGCACCATGTACTGTAGAAACCCCCCTCCACAAAACAAAATGAAAAATTAAAACAAATCGAAACGTCCCTGTGTTTTTAAAGAGCACCATATGGATCTGCACAGAGGAACACGGTTGCAACACTGCATCGCTAGAGGAACAGCGATGTCGTGGTCAAAGACTGCCTTTCCTTCGCTGCATAGTTTTTGTTCTCCTGAAGCCTCTCCAATTCTTCTCTGTCTTCCGCTCCCCCTCAAAAAAAAGTACCTTCCCACCAAAACGGTTTCACCTCCTGGAGGCACGTTCGTTGCCCCGGTCGCGGGTGCCGTGCCCGAGCTGGCGGCAGGTTCGGCAACACTGCACGTTGACCGTTGGGAGGTGGCACCTTCCCAGGATCCGTAGGGTTTGGCAGAAACTGAAAGTCAGGCGGTCGCGCTCGCAGACGAAGCCTGAAGGGGAGAAAGCAGAGAGCCGGGGAGGAAACCCCATTAACATCAGTGCAATTACTTGTATTTGGGCAACAGCAGAGAGAACAAAGATGGATTCACCCAGAAACCAGAGTCGCCTTTTCTCCCGGTGCTGGACATGGGGGAGCAACTTGGCAAACTTTGGGTGATAAATAAATGCTAATCAGTGATAAATAAATGCTAATCATTTTTGCCAGCATCCCTAATGAAAGGCTGGTGAGCAAGGAGATAATGAGGTGCTTGCCAGCGGCAGCAGGGGTTGGGTTTCATCCAGACTGTCCTCTCCAGGCTGGAGCCCTAGTTCCCATGTAAAATCTGTACCAGTGACTTTGTGCAGGGGCCTTGCCTAACTCTTCTCTTCTAAACTTCCCAGCCAAAGATCAAGTCAATCCTAGGTACATGACACTGTGCAGCATCATGAATGCGAGTAATGTCTCTTAGCAGGCAAATTCACCCAAATACTGTCAGCTAAACCCCTGTATGGATGCTGTCTGCAGAGCACCTGTCCCAGCAGTAGGTCGCACTCACAAGACAGCTTAGTATCTTACATCGAACGGTCACAAACTCCTGCAAGACCGTTTCAGGCTGGACATAAGGAAGAATTTCTTT
>NW_017728911.1:40829403-40840085 GCF_001723895.1 Crocodylus porosus | reverse complement strand
ATCTATGAAATCAGCTCCATGAAATAACTGCGTGGCTTGTAAGGACCATCAGTCGCTGGGCTGGGTTTGAGCCCTGCTCTTCCATCACAGGAACCTTCCCTGACCCTGAAATCGCAAACCCCTGATTTCTAACTACAGTCCTCCTATAATCCTCCTGTCTTCTAGCCCTCTGTTAAACCCCAGGTGGCTCTTCAAACACTTGTTTCAGTCCTGGACCAGCTGCTCATAAATGTGAGGAGCATCCCCCGCTGTGCTTGTGTGCTAATGCTCTGCCTGCCTCCGTCAGAAAAGTAGGTTGTTGCCACTCAGGAAGCAAGCTATCAGCACAGTGAGCAGGGCAGCCTCTGAAATCACCCCAGGTCAGGCAGACTGATGGCCCTCCCGGTGACTTGGAATATACTCATAGAATCACAGGCAAGGAGGGTGGGAGGGACCCCAGGGGTTCCCATCTAGTCCAACCCTGCTCCAAGCAGGACCAGCCCCAGCCCCAGCCCCAGCTACACCATCCCAGCCAAGGCTTTGTCTACCCGGGTCTTAAACACCTCCAAGAATGGAGATCCCACAACTTCTCTAGGTGACCTGTTCCAGTGCTTCACCACCCTCCTAGTGACACAGTTTTTCTTCACAACTTCCCTTGCTGCAGCCTGAGCCCATTGCTCCTTGTCCTGTCATCTGCCCCCACTGAGACCAGCCCAGCTCCATCCTCTTTGCAGCCCCCCGGCAGGGAGGTGACGGCTGCTATGCAATCCCCCTTGGTCTTCTCTTCTCCAAACTACATCAGCCCCACAACCATTTTTGTTGCCCTCCACTACCGTCTTTGTAACAAAACCACACTGTTGGCTCATATTCAGCTTATTTCCATTCCCCGGCACAAAAACAAGCATACTCCCTTCCATGGCCGTGTTGGGAGGGTAACACTAGCTTTACCAAACAGATTTTGACCTCAGCATTCCCATTTCAGGACCCAAATTAGTCCAAAATATTTCAAAAGTGACAAGCATCCCTGATGAGTTCTAGATGCTTTAAAATAAAGTTTTAGGCCACTTATCTGGAAGTATAAGATAAGGCCCCTGGTGCTGAAAAATCTTACCCTGAGAGTTCATTAAGTGACATATTGCAAGGGTTTCTGTTATTCAGGGCAGTTCTGCTGCTCAGAGGTATTGGGGCCTGCTTTGTTTCTTGCACGCGTTTGAACTTGTGGTCTGATCCCGTGAACTTTTGCAACTGGTTTCTCTAGGACAGGATGAGCCCTTCGGATCCAGGGAAAGCTGTTGTCCTGATAGCAATGGAGACCGGAGCCCCTTGTTGCCAGACAAAACAGGTGCAGAACCAACAGCAGCATTTCAGCCCCTTCCAGGGATGCCAAGTCATTCCCTTCTTGTATGCCTGGAACAGCGATATGTGAGCGATCTTCGTTTTGCCAGGGCTTGCTTTCATTTTTCAAAGATGTCCCCGCTGTTTAGGGTTCATGACAGAAACAGCAAGGACAATGACACCCTACATTGCTAAGAGTGCAGCTAACTAATAGAGGTGCCCCAGCAGAGAATACTGATGGCCGATTTTTAATGAGTCGTATCGGCCAATACCGATCCCGTTGCCGATCCAGTGTCCAGGGTCCTATTGCAAACAGCGTGGGAATCCTGGCTGACTGCTGCCCTGCCCTTCCACCCAGATCTTTAATCCTCTTGGAGACACCTCTTGTTGTTTGTCATTCCCACCTGTTTAACATCAATGACTAACGAACGTTATGGAGTGCTTGAGCACCAACTGAGGCCAGCTGGACCCGCCTCTCTCTTCTGTTACTCATCACTTGCTAAGCCGGAGCAGGACTGAAAGTGCTGGGAGTTGGAGGGAAATCCCTGAGAGGCAGCAGGCTGTGGGGAAACCTGAGGTCATGCCTTTTCTGGAGTAGTAAATGACTGGCAACCTTGTAGAGGTGAAATGGTTTACCTGCTTATGTGACTCAGGTAATGGCATTGGCTCGGGCATTCGAATGGAGAGTTTTGAAGTGTTTTTAGCCCTGCCCTTCAAATGCTCTGCTCCTATCTCCATAATCAGCCTTTTCTTTCAGGGGAAAGGGTGGAGTGCTGCCGGCTGAGATGTGGCAAAACTTTGAGGCTTGTGAAGGAGGCTTTGGAGAAATTAGGGTTACCTTGAAAGGCACCCTGCCTCGTAGCACTTGGAAAGGGGCGCAACCTCGTGCGAGCACACGGCTGTGCTCTAGTACTGGCTGCAAGCGGCACAACCCCTTTGCATTTGAAAGCCCGGTGAAGAAGCCACTTCCCCATGGCACTTCTGGCTTTAAAGGGCTAAGTACCATGAGGCCAGCAGACAGATATTCTGATTCACAAGGAGCTCATTTGGCAAGGGGCTATTGTTAAAGGCTAAACATGCGGTATCACAGTCATAGGTGGCAGCAAAAGGCCAAGACCCAGTGGCTTGGATTTGAAGCTAGACAAATTCACAATGGAAATCTGGTGTGAAAGGGTAACAGTGAGGGGTATTAACCATTCAAAGATGGCACTGTGAACAGGAGCCATTCTCCCCCACTTAGCAGCGTCTGGGCTGAAAGAGGCCCTCTCTCTAAAAGATTTGATCCTGCCCAAGCAGGAGTTACTGTTATGCTAGAGCACAGGCCATAGGATCCTAATCATCCCTTCTCACCTTAAAATCTATCCTACTGTGCACAACGAAGGAGCAAATCACAAGTGGCTTGTTCCCTTTCTGTGAGAGCCCAGCGTCTGCTGAGACAACAGTTGCCCACGGAGGGTGCAGCACGGGTGCAGTTATTCTGTCTGCAGGAATCGCTGTGATGCGCTCACAGTCTGGTCGGATTAGACGCTGAATACTAACCCGATCTGTTAAAGCGATGCTAAAATGCTGCTCAAGTCCGAGGAAATTCGGAGCGGGGACCAATGGAGAGGACGGAAGTGTTCGCAGGCCAGATGAGCAGCTCTCTGCAGGCGTGGATGCCGCCCCCCTCCGAGGTCAGCTCTGTGAGAAGTGTCCTTGCAAGGGAGATACCAGCTGCCCCAGGGACACACGGTGGGAACAGGCCTGCTGTTCTGCAGCATTCAGGGGCTCGGGACAAGGGCAGAAAGGGTATTTTGTGCAGAGGCTTGTGTCAGCAGTGAGTGACAGAGAAGATGCAGCTGAACACACTCCATCCACCCGGATCCCTGGCCATGTACCAGAGCCAGAGGTTTCCCCAGGAGGCTGTCCCAGATACATTCCCAGCACCCAGAGACCACTGGCTTGAAAGCAGCTGCATGGATGACCCTCTGGCTCTGATGCATGTCAGTCGGATTGAATGGGCTCAGTCCTGTCCTCCCCAGGCCATGCTCCTGACACAGCATGGACAAGCCCTCACAGTCCAGCCCTTTGTGCCTGGGCTCACAGCAGGGAGCAGACCTCTCGGTAAGGTCCTGAGACAGTGCGTGCATTAAAAAAAAATCCCAGCTCTGCTTCACACAGCCAGACTCAGCCCAGGGGAGCAGCTCCGTTTTGGAGGCGTTCGAAGGGATCCCACGACTCTGCTGATGAGGCTGGAAACCATAACAGTGGGAAGCCGGGTCCTGGCTGGGGCACTCCCTTGAAGCAGATACAGGGACAGCAGAGGTGGGGTGTTTGAACAGCCCCACGCCAGCCAGGCAGCAGAGTGAGCTGTGAGATAATGGTTGGCATTTAGGGGCTTAGTCTATTTTAAACAGTTTTTTCAAGGCACAAAGAATTTTTGCCATTCAGGAAGAGCTGTTGTGGGGGGAGCAAGGAAGGGAGAGGAAATATCTCCACTGAAATAGAAAAGGCATTAAAAAAGGCTAGCGGCTTTTGCTAGTGAAAGGCTGGGAGGTGAAGGGTGGGAGCGGGAGTCCGAAATGGGAGAAGCAGGCTCTGTGGCTGGCGTCTCGCAGCGGTCGTTGCACTAACCACTGACGGCTACATCTTGTCTCATGGGAAATGGGGCTTTGGCCCGTCCCTGCACCAAAGCTTTGGTCCATGGAGCTGACACCCCATGAGGTGACAGTCAGCGCCCAGCGTCCCTCCAATTCGGTACCCAAGAGCCTCTCAAAGAGGGATGACTAACGAAGTGTCATCATCTCTCTGTTCAGACTGATCCAGGCCGGAGGCAGTACAGGAGCACAGGGCTGGTGGCACCACCCAGCAGGCTCAGCCAGGGGCAAGGAGCTCACTTATCATTTTCTGACAGAGATGCAATTTCCCTCGGTCAGTTCGGGGGTGGGAGAGTGCCGGGAAAAGCATCACTAGACAGAGATGCTGCAGCTTAATGGTGTTTAAAACAATCACAAAAAAGACACGGGAGTATGCTTTTGCTTTTACTGAAAGTTGGTTGCCTTCCTCTCAACAGCAAGAAGGACGCAACTAGCCAGCCCAGGAAACTTGTTCCTAGCAATCCCGTAATCTCAGGCTGCCTATCCGCGTGCTCAGGGATGGGTGTGTTAATTAGACTCCGTTAATCGAGTGTGCTCTGACGCGCTCTAACTGGAACGCGAGCGAGCACATCTGCCGGCACCCTCAGTTCCTGCCGTCGCTAGCTGCAAAGACTGACGGAGCAACGGGGATCGGCAGTTTGCAGCAGGGTGAACCAGATGCCCTGTTTTTCATGTTGCCTCTGTTTATTTGACCAGGGAAAGAGTTCCTGTCGTGCAGACTCAGCAGGGCTGCCCTGCCAGCTCTGTGGTGTGTCGCTTCCCAGATGTGGCAGTCGGGGCTCATCCCTTGCAAGCCTCCAGGCCTCCCATCCCCATGCGGCAATGACCTGGTTCTAGCAGACCGGCCCCCGGAGCTAGTAGTGCTTTGCATCCATACTCAGGTCTTTAGGGCTTAACCGTCTTCGCTGTGCAGGGCGAAGACGCGTGTGGGAGCTGGAACGACAGTGCACAGCTCAGCTCCGTGCTCCCTCACCTCACCCAGAAGATCCTTCAGAGCCATGGCTGTGTGCAGCCTTTGGGCTGCTTGGGGTGCCCTCACATCACACCCCTTTGCTTCTCCTTATGGGATTGGGTCCTGGGCATGACCATAAACTGCATCTGACTGGAGGGCCTGGTGGCTACGTGGTGGGGCTAGTCGTGGCGAAGGAGCTTCTATTAAACACCATAACGTTGCAACCTCCAGAGTAAGGCGAGTATCGGGCACCTCAAATCCTAGCCCCCACTGCCTTGGTTGCAGAAAGACTAAGGGTCATCACCCCGGTAGAAGCCTGCCCTCGCTGAGGATTAGGCAATCAGTAGCAATTCCTGTCTGTTGCTCTCTGGCAGATGCTACCACCGTCGCGGTGCTGAACGTCTGGGCTCAGTCTCAATGGTCTAAAGTGGGAGGTGGGGGATAGTCAGTCTCGAGCAGCCTCCTTTGCTAGGTGTACACACTGGAGGTCTTGGTATGATGGTCACGTGGACCACCTGCACATACAGGTGTATGATCCCGAGGACTGACGGTTGCTGAGGTGCGATTGGGAGTCTTGCTGGACAAACACCGAAGAGACGCTCCAACTTTTGACACACAGTCTCCCCCTCTGCACTTTGCATAAGATCATAAGAAGTGCCATACGGATCAGACCAGTGGTCCAACCAGCCCTGCAGCCTGTCTCCGACACAGGCAGATGCTGTAGAGGCAGTTGACCCAGGTCTGTCTGTAGTGGTGTATCCCCTCTTCCAGAGGTTCCCAAACTTTTCTTATTGCATACCCCCTTCCAGATTTACCAGCTACCCCTACCAGCATACAGTTTATATTCTAACTCCTTAAATACTAGCTGTTATTATAATGAAAATTAAATTCACCATTACACAATTTCTCCCATGAACCGCCAGGGGCTTGCGTACCACAGTTTGGAAACCCCTGCTCTATTCAGTACGATCTCTAGCATCCACCATCACCCATTTAGAGATGCCAGAGGACACATCTATGACTGTTAAGGGATCTATCATCCATGAACCTGTCCAGTCTCTTTGAATCTGGCTATGCAATTTGTCTTAACCAGCTCCTGCGGTGATGTGCTCCACAAGTTAACTATGCACGGTATAAAAAAGTATTTCCTCTCATTAACTTTACAGCTGTTTTCTGTTCGTTTCAGTGGGTGTCCCCTAGTTCTAGTACTCCAGGACACGGTGAATAACTGATCCCTATTCTTTGTCCACACCCTTCATGATCATATAGACCTCTACCATATCCCCCTCAGCCTTCTCCTTTCCAAATCAAAGAGTCCTAGCCATTTCAGTCTCTCCTGGTACAGGAACTGCTCCATAATCCTCCTCATCATAGGGGACTATCAGACCTGCACCCAGAATAGCTCCCCGGCTGTTTGCAGAAGGAAACACCTCTTGCAGGTAACTACCCGTCTCCACGTGATTCACTTGTGCCTGGGCTGTGAGCTACAACGTCCTATGCCATGGCTGTCACTCCCTTGAGCAGATGATGCATCAAAACAGGCATGTTGAGTAAGGCCCAGCCTTGGGAACGCTGTCTCCAATGCAGAATGAGCAGTGGTGTTTTGGTGTCTGCAGGACACCTGCAGGAAATGAGCCGCCTCCTTTGTTTTGTTTTCCATCAGCTGCACAATGCACAACAGAATTCCTTACCCCCTCTTTGAGTGCCGTCGGATGGCATTAAAATGCTTGGTTTTAGCATGGGAAAGGAGACGCAGCCTGGAAGCAATTACTCAGTGTTTCAAGGAATGCGTTCCCACCAAAAAATGGCAAAAAAAGAAAAGAAAATGGTTTATTCGAAACCTGCGTACCCTCTTGCCCCAGCTCTTGGACGTCTGCAGGGTTCAGGTTGATTCATCTACTGTTTTTTCTGTGGTGCCCCTGACTGAACTTCACTTCACACCTACAGGAGTGAAGATGGGGCAAGTCACACTCCCAGCCGTGTACATGGGGCCCCTTGGCACGAGGGAGGAGGCAGCTTGTCCAAGGTCACACCAGTCTGAGCAGAGCTGCTGAGTCCCCCATGAAACACCGGCTGACCTTTCCAAGGTGGAGACTTGTTTTCCATTGTAAGGCCAGCGCTGAGCCGTTGGACACCCACCCACAGCGAGCGCAGTTCCTAAGAGTTGAGGTCACATCTGGAGTCCAGTGTCCAGCTGTGGGCCCCTCACTATAGAAAGGATGTAGACACATTGGAGCAAGTCCAGGGAGGGCAAGGAAAATGGTTCATGGGCTGCGGGACAGGACTGGTGAGGAGAGGCCGAGGGAACTGGGCTGATTTAGTCTGCGGAAGTGAAGACCGAGGGGGACTGAATTGCAGCCTTCACCTCCCTGCAGGGGGGCTGCAAAGAGGCTGGAGCTGGGCTGTTCCCAGTGGGGGCAGACGACAGGACAAGGAGCAATGCGCTCAAGCTGCAGCAAGGGAAGTTGAGGTTGGATATTAGGAAAAACTCTGTCGTTAGGAGGGTGATGAAGCACTGGAACAGGTTACTCGGAGAGGTGGTGGCGTCTCCATCCTTCAGACCCGGGGAGACAAAGCCGTGGCTGGGATGATGTAGTCGGGGCTGGTCCTGCTTGGAGCAGGGGTTGGACTGGATGTGACCGCCGAGGTCCCTTCAACCCTCATTGTCTGTGAGTCTGTGAAATTTAAGTTCCAGCTCCCTAGAGCAGTGCTCACCCAGCGTATCCCTCCTGTCTGTTAATCTCTTATTACTTCTTTAGAATCCACATGTGCGGCCCAGACACACATACCAATTTGCAGGGTTACGCCAAACGTCAGTCCACAGCCCCTGCCTAAGAAACGGCTGCTAAAGCCAGGGCTCTGCTGATGCACGAGAAACTGAAAACACAACCTTGTTCTGGTTTGTTTTTTTAAGTTGGCATGTAGGTCGCTTTAAATTTCATTTAAGCTCCTGCCATTCAGACATCAATGCTGACTTTTATGCTGGGAAAAATAAACTGCCTGGTACAGGTTTTGTAAAAACAAGGAAAAGTCGAGCTTGGAGCTGAGTTGGCAAGATGAGAGCATTAAGCTTCTGACCTCTGGCCTTTGCGATGGTCTGAGTGCCCGTCCTGAACTTCCGAAGTATTATCCCAGTCGGCTGCCTCTTTTAAGGCCGACCACAGTCCCTGTGAGAGTTGTGACTGAGAAAGTGATCCAAATGGCAAACTTCATCACAAAAAATATTTGAATGGGTGCGTACCATCAAGCCTGTACCTATATACATCTGCACGTAAATCTGTGTGACCCTCTCATGTCTCACGCACGCCGTGATGACATTGTGCACAGGTTGGGATTGTGTCCAAATGGTGACACAATCCCAACTCGGGATGCGAGAGCTGCCGCAGCAGGACTTCCAGCCGGCAAGCAGGGGCTTTTCTAAAAAAGGTGATTTCTTGGCTTCCTTTTTGGCACTTGCACAGTGTGAGATTTGCCAGGGCTCATGCAGTGTATCCAGCCTTTGCTTTCTCTCTGGGGGGCACTGAGATGCACATCTCTGCTCTGGTGTTTAGCTCCCTCCCCTCTGGAGCTTAGCAACAGGTATGAACCTCCTGCAGCCGCAGTCCAGCCTGCAGAGCTGCCAGCTCCTTTAGGCAACACGGGCTCATCCTCAGCTACCATCCCCGCTCGGCCTAAGGCCCCTCGCAGAGTGGTCATTGTGAGAGACTCCATCCTGAGGGGGACTGAGGGACCAGTCTGCCGCCCTGGCCCCTTCACCCAGGGGGTCTGCTGCTTCCTGGGAGCCCATATCCAGGACGTAGCCAAGAGGATCCCAAAACTCATCGGGCCCACTGACCACTACCCTATACTCCTTATCCATGTGGGCACAAATGACACAGCTTGGAGGAATCCCAGCCAGATCATGAGAGGCTACAGGGCTTTGCGAGTGGGGCTTAAGGGGTTGGGGGCACAGGTGGTGTTTTCCTCGCTCCTCCTGGTTGTGGGTCATGGGCTGGGGAGGGAGAGCCGGGTCGAGGTAGTCAACCAAAGACTGTGGTACTGGTGTCTTAAATGCTACAATTTATGTTTGGGGCCAAGTGACCTTTTGGTAAAGTTGAGATTGTTTTCTAGTTTCAGCTTCCATGATCAAAGCCTGCTCTTTGGTGAGGGAGGTCTGGTGGCGAGACGGCTTCCACCTCTCTCCACTGGGGAGGAGGCTCTTCTCGGCCAGGCTGGCTGACCTGCTTGACCAGCCTTTAAACCGAGCCCACCGGGGGGACAGGGGGACTACCACCACTGCAAGCCCACTGGGCAACCTTTGCAATTCCAGCAGGCCGAGGCACTGAAGGGAATCCACCCCTGCCCTCACCCCAAAACGATGTGTAGGGAAGGCAAGGGCCCCCAAAGGGACACCTGACTGCCTGTATACCAATGCCAGGAGCCTGGGGAACAAACAGGAGGAACTGGTCCTCTTGCTAAACCAAGAGGATTACAATGTCATAGGGATAACGGAGACCTGGTGGGACTCCACCCATGACTGGACCACAGGTATAGATGGCTGTAACTTGTACAGGAGAGATCATGTGGACAAAAGGGGCGGGGGAGTAGCTCTCTATGTCAAGGACAGCTACATGTCCCTGCAAGCTGATGTTGGCACCCAGGGTGGATGACTGGAGACCCTCTGGGTTAAAATCAGTGGGGAACATGGCACAGAGGACACAATGGTGGGAGTCTACTACAGACCCCCTACCCAGGGTCAAGACCTTGGCGAGGAGTTCACCAGGGAGTTGGCTGAGGCTGCACACTCCCGGTGCATGGTGGTCATGGGAGACTTCAACTACCCAGACATCTCGTGGGAAGAGCACTCGGCTAAATCCGAGCGGTTGCAAAGCTTTCTCTCGTATGTGGATGAGCTCTATGTGATGCAAGAAGCCTATGGGCTGATGAGAGGTAAAGCGCTGCTTGACCTGGTACTGGCAATGGGGGATGACTTAATCAGCGACATAACGATCAAAGGGAAGCTGGGTGACAGCGACCACGAGCTGATCACCTTCACCATCCACTGCAAAGCTGGCAAGTCAGTCAGCAACACGGAAGTCCTGGACTTCAGGAAAGCTGACTTTGACAAGCTCGGGAGGCTTGTCGGTGAGGCCCTAAGGGACCACAACCCCAGGGAGAGGGGAGTTCAGGAAGAGTGGTTGCTCTTCAAGGGAGCGATCCTGGATGCACAAGCAGTGTCTATCCCGTCTCAGAGGAAAGGCAGCAAAAGGGCACAGCATCCCCCTTGGCTCAACAGGTAACTCATGGACCTTCTGTGCCTAAAAAGAAAGGCCAACAAAGGATGGAGGACTGGAACTGCCACCAAGGAGAAATACTCTGCACTAGTCCGGACCTGCAGAGAGCAAACCAGGAAAGCCAAGGCTGCAGCTGAGCTTCAACTGGCTACAAATATCAAGGACAATAAAAAGTCCTTTTTTAGATATGTGGGGAGCCGGAGGAAAAGCAAGGGCAACATTGGACCCCTGCTGAACCAGACGGGACAACTGACAACTCACGCCCAGGAAAAAGCCAACCTGCTTAATGGGTATTTTGCGTTGGCTTTTCACCAGCCCCGAGGGATGGCCCTGCTCAATACGGTATGGGACAGCCAGGGTGAGGGAGAATTGTTACTGTTCATCAATGTAGACCATGTGAAGGAACACCCTGAGAGGCTGGATACCTTCAGGTCAGCCGGCCCTGACAATCTGCACCCCAGGGTACTCAAGGAGCTGGCGAGCGTCATAGCCCAGCCCCTGGCACGG
>NW_017728911.1:40802156-40827931 GCF_001723895.1 Crocodylus porosus | reverse complement strand
TCCTGGGATTTGCTTGAGAAGTATCTATGGATGCAAGCCAGCATTTTGCTTGCTTTAGTAGCTGCAGCATTGCGTTGCGGCTCATGTTCATCTTGTGGTCAGTCATGACCCCCAAGTCTCTTTCTTCCTTAGTGCTAGCCTACGTAGCACTGCCGAGCCTATATGGATGCTGCTGGTTTTTCTTCCCAGGGTGGAGAACCTTGCATTTTTCAGTACAACACCATTAGGTTTTGATCCACCCATTTTCTGAGCCTGTCAAGGTCAGCCTGAATCACCCTCTTGTCCTCAGGTGTGGATGCTTTACCCCAGGGTTTAGTGTCATTGGCAGACTTGGCCAGTCTGCTTCTGGCACCAACATCCACATCATTAATGAAGATGTTAAACAGTGTAGGCCCGAGGACAGAGCCTTGAGGGACCCCACTGGTCACAGCGCACCAAGACAATTGACTTTTGTCAACCACCACACTCTGGGTCCTACCGCCAATTCCCCAGCCAGCGGATCATGGTGAGGTCAAGGCCACAGTTAGCCAGTTTTGCCAAGATGTGGTCATGGGATACAAGATTGAAGGCTTTTTTAAAGTCAAGATATACGACACCAATCTCTTCTCCCTTCTCCAGGTGATAGGTCACCTGGTCGTTAAAGGAAATGAGATTGGTCAAGCAAGACCTACCTGCAACAAACCCATGCTTGGTATCCCTCAGGATATTGCCTTCAGCTAGTCTGTTAAGGCTGGCCTCTTTGATAATCTTTTCCAAGATCTTCCCCAGGATAGAGGTCAGGCTGATGGGACTGTAGTTTGCCAGATCCACTCTCCTCCCTTTCTTGAAGTTTGGCACCACATTGGCCTTCTTCCAATCTTCAGGCACTTCACCAGAGTGCCAGGAGCTCTTGAAGATCGGTGCCAGGGGCTGGGCTATGATGCTTGCCAGCTCCTTGAGTACCCTAGGGTGTAACCCGTCAGGGCCGGCTGACTTGAAGGTGTCCAGCCTGTCAAGGTGTTCCTTCACGAGGTCAGCTTTGATGGAGGGCAAGGAATTTCCCTTGATTGACCACAAGATGAGCACGAGCCTTCAGTGTGATGCTGCAGCTACTAAAGTGAGAAAAACTCTGGCTTGCATCCATAGATGCTTCTCGAGCAAATCCCGGGATGTCATTCTCCCCTTGTACTCGACCTTAGAGAGGCCGCAGCTGGAGTACTGCATCCAATTCTGGGCTCCACAATTTAAAAGAAGCTTGAGAGAGTCCAGAGAAGAGCCAAGCACATGATCAGAGGTCAGGAAAACAGACCTTATGAAGAGAGGCTGTGAGGCATGGGAATCTTCAGCTTGGAAAAGTGCAGGCTCAGGTGGGACCTGGTGGTTGCCTATAAGTACATAAGGGGTGTTCACCAGGATCTGGGGGAATGTCTGTTCACCAGAGCACCCCAGGGGATGACAAAGTCAAACGGTCACAAACTCCTCCAAGACCATTTCAGGCTGGACATAAGGAAAAACTTCTTTACTGTCCGGGCCCCCAATGCCTGGAATAGGCTGCCTCCTGCAGTGGTGCAAGCACCTACTCTGGACTCCTTTAAGAAGCGTTTGAACATTTATCTTGCTGGGATCCTTTGACCCCAGCTGACTTCCTGCCCCTGGGGCAGGGGGCTGGACTCAATGATCTCCCGAGGTCCCTTCCAGCCCTAATGTCTATGAAATCTATGAAATAAAAAAGGCACTTATGGCCCAGATGAAGCAAACACCAAAACTCCTGATAGGTCCTCTGGGTGCAAGGGCACTCCTGTGTTAGCGCTCGGCCCCTTGTGCCAGCTAAGCCACAGTTAATTCAGTGCATTGCATAACTGCAGAGTTGTAAAACTGTTGCAACAAGCAATCAACTTCAGCATTCCCTGTGGGTCCAATCCTGCCAGGAGCGAGCCCCATGGAGAGCCACTGCATGCCCCCAGCTTCCCCTGCCTTGCCGGGCCAGTCAGACTGGTCGCCAATCTGCTTTATGGTGTGCAAGGGGTTTGGGGAGCCCCCATGGCATGCTGAGATAGCAGCCCAGCCTCCTCTTGCTAGAGAGGAGGATGGAGTTCGATGACTGAGTCCGCTTCTGAACCCAGTCACACGTGCAGGTATTGGGGTTTGTCATCCCTGGGTTACCCATCGGGTGCATTTAACACAGTCGGTGTGACAATGAGAGGTCAAGAGGCAGGGCTTTCTCTGCAGTTGTCATCAGCAGGATAGAGGTAGCTCCTTCCTCCCTGGCTGCTTGTCCCTGCTAATTACCTTCTGGCTCTGGTTGCCACCAGTGTTTCCCCAGCATGGGGATCTGGAAGCTGTGTTACAGTTCTCAAGCTTGCCCATGAAAACTGGTGGCTAGCTCCTCTCTTATTCCCACCTCCTTCAGGAAAAGGGGACACATCCTCAGTGCAGGCCTCTCACCACTGAATCACACAATTAAATTATACCACCAGTCCCTGATTATTAGGGGGACACATCTCTCTGGTCCAAAACAGCCGTGGAAATTCATCAGAGCTTCACATAGACAGTTGCCAAGTGCTGCCCCAGGTCTAAATACCCCCAATTAAAGTACAGTGGGTGCCTGCCTGCCTTGCTGTTCTGCCCAGCCCCTGAGACTCCTACCTGGTGATCGTTTCCTGAAAACAGTTGTCAAAAGATACTCAGGGGTGGATATAATGAAGTTTTCTTTTAAAGAAGAATTTAACGTCTTAAAGTCCAATTATGCTCAAAGAAACCATCTGCTGATGAGCAGATAGGATTAATCCTATCAGAATAACAACCTGGTTGTTCACCGAGAGGATGTGCAGATGTTTTTTTCTTTTGGGCTCAGACTTCAGCACAATAAAGTCCTTCTCTTGGAGCTGACGCTGGGTGGACAGACCCCCTAAGTCACCTGGAACCCCATTAATGTCATGGGAGCAGCCCGCTCCGACTCCAAGCCCCACTGCCTGCAAGCGTCACTGATGTGCTCCAAAGGTAACTCCTGTTTTAAAAGCACATTAGAGAGCAAAGAAGGCATAAATGTATAGCAGCCCTAGAAGTGCTCTTTCTCTCTGATGGGCAGTAGATCACACAGACGGGCACAACTCCATTTAACATTTGACAGGAAATAGTCACCCCGTAATATCTTTCATCAACTGAGCCTCTCCGTGTTGTCTGCTTTGGCAAATGTGTATCTCTGTGCATATGCATGTGTGCGTGGGGGAGAAGATACCCATTTCTGTATATTGTTTTCTAACACTTTTTTAAATCAGCCTGGTCTTTGGGTTCTGTAGTGGAAGTCTGGAAACCAGAAGAAGGTACAGCTTGCACCGCTGAATAATGAACTGTGAAAACCAAGTGACATAAGCCTGCTGCACTATTACCCATTCTCCTAGATCTTTGTCCCCGTAATACTGGTGTATTGACTCTATCCCAGCGAACTCCTGCATTCCTGACTCTGGTTACATCCTTGGGTAAACAGCACCAAGGCCAAAGGGCAGCCAGGAAAACAGCTTCTCTTGTGGGGTCTTATTAAGAAAACAGTTTAACACCTTTGCTATGGGTGACTTTCCAGCACAACTGTTATTACAGTCCCCTCTTGCTTTGTCTGTGTTCCTAAACGGTTTGTCACCACAGGAGTCAAGAACCGTCACAGAAGCGTGGGCTAAGACAGGCTGAGATGTTTCAGGGTAAATGCACTTTGTTTGTGAGAGTCACCTGGATCCTTGGAAAGCAGAGAGAGAAAAATGAAAAGATAAGGCCTCCATTTCTTTTGAGGCAGATCTTTGCTTCTCAGCCTGCTGGTATTCTCCATAAGGTGCCAGTAAGTCTAGACTACATTGCAACCCCCACCCAAACCCCTCACACATGTAAACTGTAACACAGCTAAATTGCAAAAAAGGGCAATTTTTGTCATCTGTACAAGTGCTCCTTAATTTGGAGCTAGGGACCAAAGGTCAGTGACGCTGGTCTCTGAGGTGTAGGTATAGGTGGTAGAAGGCCAGGGCTAATGGGGCTTGGCCCCCCAGACTAATTTCAGGGGGGCGAAGGTAAGTGGTGCTAGCCTGTTCTTGGCGGGGGAGCTGGGCTGGGGCTGGGCTCAGAACGGGTGGGAGCGGGGCGGGATGAGCTGGGTGGGCAGGTGGGTGGTGGCAGCGTTGCTGAGAGGTCTGGAGTCTCCCAGTCTGGCTGAGCCCAGCTCCCCTACTGGGAAGAGGCTGGGGCTGTTTCTGGGAGTAGGGATAATGGCTAGCCATAGTACAATCAAGTCCTGGTTTTGGTTGGAGCCTCTATCTGCTACTGTAATACAGACAGCAATATCAAATATATTATATATCATCTATCTAGACAGTAATATGAGATACTATATATACACACACACATGTATATACAGACATCTGTATGTACATCTATACACCCCCCGACACACACAGTGGCTAATGGATGACCTATCGATAGTCTCAGCCCAGTCCCTACTGTCCATATGACCCAAATGCCCCACAAAAGCTCCATCACAAGTGACACAAATTGGCACTCTGCCTGTCTGGATGAAGAAGCCATGACCTGCAGATGCAGAAGCAGGACAGAACTACCCTCTCATTGCTCAGTGTGGGCAAGTCCCCTGGCAAGCAGAGCAGAGCCAGCGGGACTTCGCCCAGTCGTTCACCAGCACTACCTCCCTGTTAAAACATGGATGAGTATTGGACTGGGTCTTGTAGCCCATGAACCATTTTGTTGGGAACACACCTAGCCACAATGCTATTACACTGATCCCTCTTCTTCTTCTGGTGCCTGTTCTCATGCAAGGGTTTACTGGCCTGTCGTATAAATGGAAAACCCCATTGATTTAGGACCTGTAGAAACAGCTCAGTCTTCCCACTAGCTTTTTACAAGCATCTTGGACTGCACACTTCACACAGGAGCCTAAGACCTGCCACATTTAATAGGCGTGACAGTCCAATGAATTTACTGCCACTCCAGCGTTTTGCATCTGTGAGCTGTGCATTATGTCTCATGTGGGGTGCGCACACAGTACTTTCTTTGTGAGTGTGCAAAGGAATGGTGTGTAACTGTGGGGTCCGAGCTGCTCTGGCAAGGAATTGCATGTCACAGGAAAATAGGAACTGTTTTGGGAAAGAAGCCAATCAAAGAGGTTTCGAAAGACCTGGTAGCATTCCCTGCCAGAGAGCTTTAAGAGACGGTTCACGGAGTCTCGTGGATACATTGCAGATGAAATGAGTTTCTGTTCCTAATCAAGAGATCTATGGTGAGCACTGCTACTCAACGAGCGCTCAGCACATCTGAAAACCAGGCAGTTATCTGAATGCTCAAATATCAAATTAGGAGAATGGAAATGAGGTTAATTTACAACCATCTTTGCCATAATGTTCTACAAATCCATATGACTATACGGGAGCTGCTATTAATCCACATTACATTCATGGAACCGTACTGTCGACATGTCAAGCATCTATTTTACCAGGCATCATTTTAGGCAGTTCTACTTCTGGAGATGATTATTTTAAAGCAGACATGACAGCTATAAAGTTCCCATGGATGTGAGGGGCTGGCGGAAGAAGCATGTTCTAAATCTGCCATTGTGCGTAACGATTCTTTGGCCGGCTTTTAAATTGGGTAACACATTGAAAGAGTTCAGCTTTGGCTTCTTCAATCCCAGCTTTTTCGCCTGTCAGAGGAAGGAGAAGGAAGAGGGTGGGGGGAGGGGGAGGATGTCACACGTTGTACCCTGGAGAGAATAGCTCTGGTTCTCAATGAAGTGCCCTGTGCCGGTCTCTAGCAAGCGATGACATCCACAGGTCATAGGTGACAGCAGTCCCATTCTCCAGCTAGTGCTGAACTAAGGCACAGTGCAATTATATAGCTGGCATCTAACACTCCCTAAGTGTCTGACTTGGAGAATTAGGGACAAAGGGGAAAACAAGCCAGTGCCTTTTAAGAGGCTAAGAAGGATTATCCATTTTCAGACTCCATGGATCTAAAGACAGAGAGAAATTCTCCTTTCCCAAGAGCGTGGCTGGGCCAGAACTAAAGGACTTTTCTTAAACTCATGAAAAATGAATGCCCTCTCTTTCACTCCATTCCCTATGAATAATAGGGGGAGAAAAGCCAACGACGTTCACATGAGTCACTGAATACGACCCTAAGGCTACGACCCTGCCACCCAAAATATGAAACCAATTTAAATCTTGTACAAAAGGCTCCTCACAGACTCTGGCATGTTGCATTAACTCCACCCTAAGCGAATAATCTCGTCCTTCGTGAGCAGGCATTTTGCACGTGAAACATTTTAAACCTCACAAAGGTGACGGGGAGGGTAGTAACAAGGCCAGTGAGCACCTCTGGATTGCTCTGCTTTGCCCTCTGGAGATGTGGGCCCGCAGCATGGCTGCAGGGAGCGCAACTGTTTGATGGGAGGGGGAAGCGTTCATGGAAGTTGGCTGAGTTCAACCCATGCTCAAGCCTTACTGAAGTCTGATTTCTGAAAATGCAAGTGCACGTGTGTGTGTCCGCGCGCGCACGTGTGTGTATGGGGGTGGGGAGATGGGATGGAGAAATTCAAGTGCTTTCAAGGAGCATGCCAGTGTCCTACCAGTTAAAGGAAAGGTCCAGTGAGGGTGGGATTTCCTCGGTGACCATAGTCTTAGCCAGTCTCCCCTGCTGTTTTCTTCAACGCTGGATGGCTGTGATTAGGAAATAACCCACGAGGTCCAGATCAGCACACACCGTTGATGAGTGCTGCTTTGAAGGTGCAATCACATACTTGTGTTTTCTGGCCTTGGCTTTCACCATTGCCAAAGACCCTTTATTTTTTCCCCAAATCATTGAGAATCAAGTAGGAATTGGAGCTGACTGTCGATACGCCTTTCTGTCTTGCCCCTCTGGAGGGGGATCTGGTCAACCCCTTCTGAGGTGTGCCTGGCACACATCGACTCCCCCTCCCACAGCACAGGGGGTCTCTTGATCGTGGCTACAGCTGGAAACGTTGTTAGGGGTCCGCCAGGAGGTACAGCAACCCCGGCCCTTTCGGCAACAGCTCTTATCTCATGTCTTGTGCATCTCTGAAAATGCCACAAAAGGGGAGTAAGAAAAATGTCTTTGATGTGTCTGGGAATGTTTTCCAAACAGTTAAGTAATGGTTAAGCTTTTGTTGTTCAGATTAGGCCTCACTTCCTCATTGAAAGGCCCCTTATCAAAGGCTTTCAAGAGAGGCTCCTTTACAAAGCTATTTAAATAGCCAGCCATAGAGCTCTATCATTTTAACAAACTAGGATTCCTTTCAGGATGAGACTCCAGAACACTAAATCTCCTTATGCATTCATGGCTGGGGGAAGGCGACGCATAAGATAAACACAGCCAGTCTTTCAACCTCCTAATTGGTTGCACTGGGCAGTTATGGCCCCTGGGGATTTAGTTTTTAGAAAGTTATCTGCTCCCAGATTGCTGGGAGATGGGGGGAAAGCATCTTCTGCAGCAGTTGATCCAAAAGCATCCTTGTTTAAATAAAAGCTACACAGAGCATTTGCCCTTGTGATATGCAAAATCTACTCTTCCCATTTGGGAAGTGAAATGAGGCGTTGCTACTTCCTCTGCATGATGCATCGTGCCGCTGCCCAAGGCCGAGTTCTTGACAAGGATGCTGCTGTGCTGCTTGCTGTGGAAGACCAGTTACTACCCTGAGGACATGCTGTAGTCAGAAGGGTGCCTGTGTCTATTCCCCAAAATATAAACTCATTTGGTGTCTGGGAGAGATACCAGATACCAAAAAGAGAGGCAGATTGGTGAGTTGATAGCCCAGGGGAGCCCAGCACTTGCATCTGCAGATGTTATCCCATATCCCTCCATCAATACACCGCGCAGAGCAAGAAGGATAAACACAAGCGGTGTTTGAGCCAGAGAGCCCAGCCATCATGCTGAGTCTTTTACTGAAGGCTTGTTTGCAAATACATCTGAAGTGTCCAGCAGGTATGACTCCTACACTGGATCAAGGAAGATGTCCGTTGGGTATAGGTTTCAAGACTGCATATTCCTGGGAATTTGCAAGAAATAAAAGAATGACTTGTTTATCTCTACTTCCCAGTCTGTGGAAATAGGATGCACAAACCATACTGAAAATAAGAATGTGTTGCAATGATTGCTAATGGTCGCATTTACATGTGCGCATTTACTGTGCACTACTGCGCAGTACAGGCGCATGTCTACACATGCATGCCTGTACTGCACAGTAAATATGGTGACTTCCACTGACTTGAGCATAAATTTGATACCTGAATCATGCACCCGATTAGTTACTGTGCAGTAACACGTGTAGGCGCCTTACTCTGCAATAATACTGTGTGGGTGAACTAACCTGGGACTAAGTTTAGTCCCAAGTCAGTCCACACACAGCATTAATGGGCTTTAACACAAGTACATGTAGATGTTGGCCTATTCCAGCTTAATGCACAGTAAATTTAAGCCAGTGTAAATGCACGTGTAGACATGCCCAATGTGCCTTTCTCGAGGACAATTTAGTTTTATAGAAAACTCATCAATTATTCTACTGCCTCACTCATACACTACATTTGTATTTGCTTTGCTTGTTCATTAGTACCAAGACCAACCAGACACTGTATATTTTAACTAGCTTGAAGTAGAGGAAAGAATTAAAACAAGAAAATAAACTGCCCTGTCTTTAGCGTAGGAGCAGAGGACTGGAAGAAAGGTCCGGGGTCAGCAAATCCAGTCATCTGTTATCACAGGCAGCTACTTCCTGCAATCCCTTTCATAAACTGGTCAGACTATTTTAAAGCTGGTTAGATTTTTTTTTATCTCCATGACTCCTACTGGAAGGCTGTTCCAGACTCTAACTCCTCTGATGATTAGAAATCCACTAGTTTCCAGCCTAAATGCATTTATGATCTGAACTGAACTTTAAATGCATTTATGACCAGTTGACAGCCATTTGTTCTTGAGCCAGCAATGCCTTTTTATCTTAAGAAATTCTCCTCCGTCCATGGTGCTCGTTTTCCTAATGCATTTGTAGAGAACAGTCATATCCCTTCTGTGCCTTGGTGTTAGGCTTAAGAGCCTGAGCTCTCCTTGCTTCCTCTCAGATGGTAAGTTCACTGAACTTTGATTCTTTTTTCTTAGTGGCATTTTTCTGCAACTCTTCCAGGTGCAATTTGTAGTTCATGAACACAGCTAAGGAAAACTTTATGCATCGTCATATAATGGCATTAATAGTTCTCCGTCTCTTGGAATGATCTTTCCAGGCATGTCTTAAAATGTGTTGCAATGCCAGTGTGGCCCTAGCAATCCAGGAGCTATGTGAGAAGGAGAATTACTTGAGAGTCCATTGTTTCCATTTGACCAGTAAAAGATTTTCATTTGCTTTTTCCCCAGGTGGATCACATCAGTGACCTGTAGCATCCTGTGATGAAGTAATACACACGGCTTATTTTCCTTCCCTGTTGTTTCCAGCTCACGAGCTCCCAACTTCTAGAAGAAATCTCCTTGCTTCCTAAGTTAATGCCCTTTCACTTAGCACTAGGAAAGTTTATCAAGTTTCTATTGCTGCAGACTTCAAGATCATCCAGTCGTTCTCATATGACATCCCAATCCTCTTCTGTCTGGATGATTTCTCCCATTTTTGAATCCCAGTGTTTCTTCAGTCTCACTCACCGAACCTGATCTGAGCAGCCCTGCGTGGCCTGTTTCTAATTCTGAAAGCTACTCTCGGTACTCAGCGGCTTCTGAAGAAAACCCTCTTGTGCCAGTTCAGATGATCCCAGGATTTGTGGGACCAGTGTACTGGCTACCTCTATCACTCATGGGGGAGGGGGGGGGTACGGGGGGGGTGGCTGAATCTTTGACAAACCTGAATCAAATTAACAGTCTTTGGCAAGCTTGAATCAAACATCCCAAGAGGGACGTTTACTAGGAGAGAGCCAGTGGCAAGGGCTTCAAGGCAGAGGGGAAAGGGACCCAGCACTGGGCAACAGCTCAGAGTAAATGAAGTTTAGGTTTAATGATATAACAGTTGACAAGATACTTTAATGGCACTTAACATGTACGCGCTCCTCGTTAGCCAAGATGTTTGTATACCTGAACAGGGTAATAATGGTGACACATCCCAGCTGCTCAGCTTCCCCCTTGGATGACAGCTGATCTTTCCCTCCTGACATCATTCCTTAACACATTTCAGACTTGGTCCTAATTAGCTTTTTGGCTACCCAGTAGAAACAATTTACTAACAATTCCCCTGTGCAGAAGGTCCACTGCAGAGTCATACGTGTTACAAAGCTACACTTCCAACCATATATCGGAGAAGTGCTTTTGGAGCCCTGTGTGCTAGGTCCATTCAAGGCCGGACTGTAAGCAAAGCATGGAAAGAAATCCTGTCTAATAATCTTGTTTCTCTTCCTACTGCCTGACACATTTTTTGCAATCCCTCACTTCTGTTTTAGAAGGCAGCGGCTCCTAGGATGGGCACAGAAATCATTTAATTCCTACAAAGGGAAAATTCAGTGAAAAGGACTTTCAGGAGGGGAAAACAGAGCTCTAAGCTCTAAAACAGGGAAGGGATTTAACATGCCCTAAAACCCCCATTTTGTGCACTCACTCAGCACTTTCAGGGACAGACGCTGCCCCTCTCTAAATGCCTCGCACACCTTCAACAGTGATGCAAGGCACCCATTTCTCAGGGTAGCAATATACTGCAACTCCTTAACTTTGGCCTCAGAAACATCAGTCTACGTGTGTCAGACATCCGAGCTGGTCAGTTCAATCGCATGCGTTTTCCCAGTGTGGATGTGTAATGGTGGAACTATGGGCCCCTAAGCACGCTTCAGAGCTGCCCTGAGGCTGCCCTAAATTATATCATGAACCAAAATAGCCCTGCCCAACTCCAGTGTACAAACAGAAGCCACCTTTGTACCCTCACCCCTTGGATCCCATAGGAATTGAGTCCTCCCCTGCTTTTTGCAAGTGGATTAATACTTTGTGGCTTTTAGCAATACCAAAATGCCGGGCCACAGCTCCAAACAGGCTTGCACTGAAGTGTGGCAGTGATATGAAAACCAAATCGGGAACGTTGCAGCTGAAACAGATATGTGCCCACCCTGCTGCCATCATAGTGTCCTCTCTATATTTTTCCCCTGAAGTTTTAACCAGGACCAGGGATATTTTCTTTGCAAGAAAACAAGCTCCCCAAGACTGTTGTCTTTGATAGCTTAACTGGTTAGACACCAGTCCTTAAGGTGCAGAGCACTGCTTTGCTGGTTTACTTTGTGCAGGATGATCACACGTGCCAGGCACCTCAGTGCATCAGTAAATTGTGTATGAGCAGGCAACTGCACTCAGTCACGTGCATACAGATTTGGTGCCCACAGAAGTCAACAGGAATTTTACCATGGGCTTTTGTAGGAGCCATGTCAAGCCTCCAGTGCAGCAAAAATAGTCTGGGGGCTTCCCTTTCAGAATCCAGAAGGAATAGATCTTATTGTGGTGCCAGCGGGGACTGGCCAGGTTCTGGGATGACACCATGGGGATGGGGTTCACGAGCTTCCCTCTGCTGCCTCACCCCGCTTTGAAACTGCGTTCAGGGGTTTCTTCCCCATGCGCTCTGTGCACACCGTCACCCGCCGTGCCGGTCGGGGCCAGCTCTGATACGTTTCCAGCAATACAGACCCCTGCCTGCCATGCACTGAACTGATGCTCTGGACATGCTTTGGATTCAGGGGAAGATATTAAAAAAAAAAAAGCCTAATGGAAGGTGAGATGGTAAAATCATGGTTATCTGTGATTTCAGCTTGGTGTGAGATGCCGAGGCAGCCTGATTTCCTTGTAGCAAACTCTCTTCCCTCCCCCCCGACCCTGTGAATGATGGGAGCTGCAATGCAAGGGGGGCCTCAAACCCCATCCATCTCCTCTTGCCCTCTCAGGTCTGAGTGACTGAGAGAGGGTGACTGTGGGCAGAGGGGACGGTGCCATCACTCCATGGCTACCTGCACCAAGGTGGTTTAGGGCAGCTGTACAGCTTCCCTCCACCATCCATGTCAGCCAAGTGCAGCCCCTTCCTGGGACCCAGGGGAGCCAGTGGCACTCAGAGCCAGCAGACAGCAGTGCTAAGAGGACCTGGATGCAGGCTCAGGGGCAGGGCAATGCCCCCAAATAAAATGTGCGGCTGCAACAGAAGCTGACTAGGGACAGTGAAGGAGTTAGAATAGAAAATTCAGGCCGGAGGGGACCTCAGGAGGTCACATCTAGTGCAACCCCCTGCTCCAAGCAGGACCAGCCCCAACTACATCATCCCAGCCAGGGCTTTGTCTACTCGAGTCTTAAACACTTCCAAGGATGGAGACTGCACCACTTCTCTGCGTAACCTGTTCCGGTATTTTGCAACCTTCTTGTGAGAGTTTTTCCTAACATCCAACCTCAACTTCCCTTGCTGCAACTGGAGCCCATTGCTCCTTGTTCTGTCGTCTGCCATTGCTGAGAAATGTCTAGTTAACAGTTAATCCATCCTTTCGCTGCTATCTCTACATGATTCCTGCCGCTCCATGGAGCTGTATTAAAGGATCATTTCATCCTTGCCAGACGAAGCCTGAACAGGAGGAATCCCAAGGAGAGCGATTGTGCCTCTCCTGGCATTGAGAGGCACGAGGGCCTGCTTCTCTATCTGCCCATTAACATTCTGCTCTAATGAAAAGTAACTGCTGCCTTTGTGTTTAGACCAGCTTCACCTGCAAGATAAAAGGGCTCCTGTTACTTCAGCCTCCTGCAGTAGGTCTCTCTCCTAATTACCTTCCAGAAAACTAGGTACATTCCACGACCCTTTTCCAATTTTCTGCATAAAAGCTAGGAGTTAATGCATTGCTTGGCGGGGGGATAAGATACCCCTCTGCACTGCCTGCGAGCTCCAGTGGTTGAGGCAGGGGTGCAGGGCACAGAAGCAAGCTCCCCTGAAGCCTTCTCTTATTCCCATTGGCCTTGCTGGTATCCCAGCAAATCTGCTGCTGCCTTATCCAGAAACTGCTGTTGGAGATGGTGACATCCAGATTCTAGTTTTGCAAGTGAACAAGAAATGGGAGGGTTGTCTACTGTGTGGCTTGCTGCTTTAAAAGAGACGTACAGAGTTGAATGCGAGTCTCCCAGCTCAGCAGCAGCAGATGAGCAGCTCTACACACCTACAAATATTGGGTTTTTTTGGGTTTTTTTGGAAAGGGAGTGGATGAAATTTATGGCTGGATGAATCCGGCAGTGGGAAACCAACATTTTTTTTCCATTTATTCCCTGACAGCTGCCGTGTGGGTGCTTTCCAGACTGCCCCCTCCAATTTTTTTGTCAATGGCAGGGTGAAAAATGATTCATTTTTCATACCGCTTTAGTTCCGACCATGCTGAAAGCAGACAACTCACCCAAAAATGAGTACGACAGCACTGCGAATCTCCACGGACAGGGGTTTATTTGCTAAGCTACACAGCGCCTGAGCCAAACGCTGAGTTGAAAATGTTCAAAACAGGCAAGGCTGGACAACATCCCACATGTCTCAATTAGCTTCATCCCTTGCTGTTTTCCACGAGGAGCATTGTGTGCGAGCCATATAGGTCGCTCTCTGAAAGAAGAGTATATACAGAACCTCACAAAAAACCTAACAGGGCTTAACCCTCTTTTCCCCCCGCTAATGATGATGTCTTTTGCTGCAATTTCCGGATCCGCTGAGATAATAGAGGTCATCTCTGTGCAAGAGGAAATCCGTGCCAGCGAAGGGGGGCTGCTGGAAGACGGGGGTGTGGGTGTGAACTGGAGAAGGAGCCAACATTCAGATTTTGCCTGGAAGCTCGGGACATTTTTGAGGTTTGCTGTTCCCCCTCCTCTTCCAGCAGTTCTGCTGCTGGCTCCATTTGAAGCATGAAGCTTTGAGACCTTCTGAATATGACCTGATATATTGCTGTTAAAATATAGTCCAGAAAGGACTATGCCAATCTTGTGACCCATTGGGAATGACCCTCTCGTCGGCTTGGGTGGATGAGTGTTAGAAGCTGGTTATGCTCGTCAGGCACCAAACTCAAAGTCAACAGATCTGGGTCCAACTGCAGCCCTGCCATGGACTTCTTGTATGGTGCTGGCCCACACAGCATCTGATGGCCTCAGTTCCCTATCTGCAAAATGGAGATAATAAATCCCCACCCTGCCTTACTGAGGCCTGTGCCCAGAGCCTTTAATGTGAGGAGCCATTTCAGGACACATAGGGAGATCATATTATTTCCCCCCCCACAGCTGGATGCAGATGTAAAATCAGAGGGTCACTGAAAAATAACTTATCTGCAAGCATTAATTAATTTATACCATGGCAAAAGGAACAGGGTTCAGGCTTTAATGAATTCTGACCCCCTTTATTTTGCTGAGACCTGATTAAGACTGAGATGCTTGTTTACTTTTGATCTGTTCTCTCTCTTAAAATCAGAGCTATTATGTTTTTAACCTTTCAACTCTGCTGAGTTTATTTGCATTTTTATGGTCAACCTACACAAAATCACTTAAAAAAGAGAAATAAAGGAGCTGGCTGATATCGGAGGAGATTATTTGACAGTAGTATTCTCTCTATCCCTCTAACACAAACACACAAATCACTGCAGCCTTCATTAATCCTGGGCAGTAAAGGCTCTTTAGAGCCCAGGAAGGGAATATAGTTTATGTTCATGCCATTTCTGAGAGCCTTTGCCTGTGGATTTACACATCTGTGACTTCCTGCCATGTGAAAGTTTTCTTACTCTTCAGAGTTTGGCAGGAAATGTTTGTATTTCCCATTGGTGTTTCCTGCCCTGGGCTCTGTCCAACATTCATGCCATTTTTAACCCAAAATTAGTGTTTGCTTTTTTTTGTTTTGAACGGATATTGGTGCGTCACATATGGAACAGATGGATATTTGGGTCAAAATCATGGCCCTAGATCTAAGCAGCTGCATGCCTGCTCACTTAAGGAAGCAAACATGAATTCTTTGCCTAGACATGTTCAATGGCAGTGACGTGGAGCTTTTGGAAAGTAGAAGGAAATGACTGCAGAAATGATGTGGACCCATTGGAGACAGTCCAGTGGAGGGCAACAAAAGTGGTTTCAGGCCCTTGGGCACATGACTGGTGAGGAGAGGCTGAGGGAAATGGGTTTCCTTAGTCTGCAGAAGAGAAGACCGAGGGGGATTGAATAGCAGCCTTCACCTCCCTGCAGGAGGTTGCAAAGAGGATGGAGCTGGGCTGTCCTCAGTCGGGGAAGATGACAGGACAAGGAGCAATGGGCTCAAGCTGCAGCAAGGGAAGTTGAGGTGGGATATTAGGAAAAATTTTCTAATGAAGAGGGAGGTGAAGCCCTGGAACAGGTTACCCAGAGAGGAGGTGGACTCTCCATCCTTGGAGGTGTTTAAGACTTGAGTAGACAAAGCCGTGGCTGGGATGATGTAGTTGGGACTGGTCCTGCTTGGCACAGGAGGTTGGACTAGATGTGACCTCCTGATGTCCCTTCAACCCTCATTTTCTATGATACTATCACAATCCTTTATTCGAAGCTGGATGGGACAGTACAGCAGCTGGAAAGAAGATCTTTAATGACCCAAAATTGTCAGAGCCATTAGCCTATGTTTCATAAGCAAGGCAGCATCTTCAGTGCCGCAGTGTGGCTTAGTTCTAGCTCGGGCAATTGGTTCAAGCCTAACAGGGTTGGATCCAGACTCTAATAAATCAGTGGAGAGAGGTGCACTGACACGAAGAAGGTCTGAGTGGAGCCCTGAGGGGAATTGCAGCCACCAACTAGATCAGAAACGCCACGTTTGTGGCACATGGACAGGCAGTCCATGACTTATGGGAAAAGCTGTCCTTAAAAGTAAGACCATTCTGTAATAACAAGAGGAGATTTAGAGTGGGAACACATATTACCAGGCCGGGTCATACAGAAGTCGAGAAAAGGCAGCAAAGTAGAACAGAGACACGTGGACTAGGAAGCCATGTAGGCAAGGGCATCCACGTATGCATGCATATAATTCAAGTTAAAATGCTGGACATTTTTACCTAATTTTAAACTCTACTCAGCTTCTATCTGTGGCATGTCTATCTGTGGCAGATACTACGATGACTTCAGAGGCACTTCTATACTACATTTACAGCTGTCGACTTGAACTTCGTGCAACGATGAGGTTTATTTTCATTTTGCAAGCAACTCTGACCTCAGAAAACGGCTCCCATGACTTGAATTACGTTCTCCGTGAAGCATGAAAGCAACTTTGTTAGTGGGTGAAGGAAGCCTAAAATATGTTCCTGGTTTTTCTAGATTTTTTCTTTGTGGCAGATCTGCTAACTATAGGGTGCCCCTTAAAAGATGAAAATGAATAACCAACACAAAACCTAACAGATGGTAAGCCTTTGTGGCTTATAGCCACATCTTTTGCTGAGGCTTCTGTGTCGACTGAGACGGCGGCGTGGGAGCCATTATTTTGGCTGCAGGTATGCCTCCCATTACAGAGCAAAGGCAGAAGGCTCTTCTTCAGCTGAACTTCTCAACTGTCAGAACTAGTAGCAGATCTCTGCCCAACTTGCCCGGGATCCCGTTATTAGTCATTCTTTGTTAAACAAACCTCCAAAGGGTTTAATGTTTCTTTCTGGGCAGACAAAAAGCTCTTTTCCAGACACATTAAAGAGATAAGGATGATTAATGATTAACATGCTATTATCTGTGACATCTAATCCACTCATTATATTGCTTCTGCTTTTCAGCGCTGTTAACCCTGCGAGCCCCACAGAGATTGCTAGCAGATAGGAGATTGTCTGGGACCAGGGCGCACGTCTATGTTTCTCTAACAGAAGGGGAAAGCAGCAAGGAACAAAGGGCCTGTAGCATGGAGGAGCATTACGCCTGCAGCCAGGTAGGTAAATAAAGGTGGTAAATAGTCGTCCTCGTTCCAGCCAGAGACAGAAGTAGCTCGTTGGATTACTTAACCCAACGTTTCAAGCCACCTCAGTAGGACTGCGCTATGCAGAAAGTGCTGGTGCTGAGTCCGGACTGTTATTAAATATTTGAAGTGAAAGGACTTTCCCACCAAGTCGACATGTTGCTTCATGCACTAACAGATGCTCCCATCAGAAAGCTATTGCTTGATATTTCATTTGCTGTTTTAACAACATCCCGTCACCTCAAGAGCCGATCCCTTCGCACCCTCATAAATAATTCCTCTCTATCCCTTGGACTACCTCCATGCTAGCTCTACGTTGGTGGGCTCCTACCGACTGCAGCGGGGCCAGCCCTGACGGACAATCCGTCCCGGCCGTGCCTGCATGTATCAGACATTTTGCAGATGGTTATCAGGGTCCTGCTTACGTAATGATAGATGCCCCTGGTAGAAAGCACCCCTTCCAGCCCTCCTCGCGCTCTTGGAATTTCCTCCAATTTCTCTCCCTCTTTCTCTCCACAACCAAATGCAGCGTTTCAGGTGCCATCTGCCAGCCTATCCCAGAGAGCGGTTACCGCTGCCCTCCCTCGTGGCGCCGGTTCTGAGCTGCGCTGCAAACTCGGAGCTAATTTCCTGCCCCCTCTTGCACTTGGATCTCTTTCAGCATCCTTGCTTTCCAGGCTCTGTCCCCCATGGGTTCCCTGCGTTTCATCGTATATGCCCCCAGATGGATTCATCTGTAGGGCTCTTTCCTGCTGTTATTTCCTGTCTTTCTTTCTAACCTCTCTGTGGCCCTGCTCTCGCTGCTGTTGGGATCACCTCCCGACTCAGCAACTTCCATGCATTTCATTAACACGCTGCTAACCCCTAGCGTGGCGTGCTTTGCGCCTTTATTCTTACCCTTTGTTTGTGGCACGATGTGAAATCCATGTGCCGGTGCCCCTGTCTGAGCCAAACTGATTCATAATGCAAGTAAGATTTCATGAGATGTTGCATCGAGTGACTTCCTGAACTGGGTGCAGCCTACAGCAGCTGCGTTCCCTTCATACACAAATTCTGAATTTTGATCAGGAAGGAATATCAAGTTGATGAGGCCTTTATAAACTCATACTGCCGGCGTCTTGGTTTTCTAATGAATGCATACATTTGCCCTTGAGCTTCTATCCCAAGAGGGGTTGAAATGAGATATAGTTACCAAACGATTTCTTTCCTTTTTTTTTTTTTTAACCTCAAGACTGCACTGGCCTCTTCCACTCCTCTGATACATCCCAGTCCTCCAAGTGATCTAAGAAAATAATTATTCCTTTCCACCGCGCTTAGAAGACTGCAGTCAAGACGGGGACCCTATTGTGCCAGGTACTGTACACACACATCTCAACAACTGAAGGGGCCAAAGCTGATAGCTTTGTATATGGTGATAGGGATCTTATTCCACAAGCAGTCGCGTGGAAGTGACAGCAGATCAGCAACCTATGAAGAGTGGGGGGAAGCCACTAAGATAGTTGCTGTAATTATGCACAATATTTTGATGTGCCAGTACAGAGATGGATAACTGACTGCCATACATGAATGCAGCTTCATCAAAGCCAATGGTGCTATGCTGACTTTCACTGGGTATTTCATCCAAATATTTTTGCCCAGGCTGTTGGTTGATTTCTGATGGGTGTCACCACCCTTGGAGGTCCTAGGAAGGGCAGCAAAGGGCACTGCTCTTACTGATCAGTTCTTTCCCTGGTGCCACACAGGGGAAAAAAGCACAAAGATAGCTCAGGACAGTGAGCTGCTGGGCATTTGGAGGCTAGGGGGATTGGTGGAGCAGAAAGGTCCAGCAATAAAAGGGACTGTAAACACAGAGCTGTGAGGGGCCTTGGAGGAGAGAAGAAGCAGTGTGAAGTTGATGTGGTGGAAGAGGAGGGAAAATTGGTTGATCCTTTGTCTGCAAATCCTGGACACATCGAGATGATGTACAGGTATTTATTCCAGCATTGAGGCTCATCTACCTACTTCCAGCCACTCCCAGAGGGACAGCTGCAGTGCCTGGACCTGTGGGATGTTCCCTGACTTGATGGAAGCTACTTTGGGGGTATGGGATTGTCAGAAATTAACTTTACACATGTCCTGGTTGATGGGTAGGCAGGAGATCACATTCCTGGCTCTAGGGGAATTTTCCAAGGATGCTCCCTCCTTGAACTCAGGCGCATCTCCAAAGCTGAAACCATGAAGATAA
This sequence comes from Crocodylus porosus, assembly GCF_001723895.1. NCBI lineage: Eukaryota > Metazoa > Chordata > Crocodylia > Crocodylidae > Crocodylus > Crocodylus porosus. The sequence goes on along the minus strand of NW_017728911.1, from coordinate 40,808,783 downwards.
TGATTCACATGGGGTTTCACCCTGGCAGGGGAAGAAGCAAAGGCTGCTATGACCTAGTTCAAAAGCACTAGGGAGGTTGAAAGCCTTGAATGGTCTACAATCAATCCCTGGCCTAGGCACTGGAGAGATTTTCTTGGCTCAAGAACCTACAAGGGGAAGACTGACCCTTGCAGGGTGCCTGTGTCCAGATGAGTCTCCTTTCCAGAGCTGGGCATACGCAGAAGCAGCTTCTTCTCCTTCACTTGCTTTTGCTCTGGATACTAATGATTGCCTTAAGGGAGCTGGCTGGTCACTGGGTAGCCCCCACATTGCCCTTGAGGGAACAGAGCTTGCACTGAGCTCAGCCCTATTGGGAAGGTCCCAGGCTGGAGTGGGGTCTGCTTGCACCAGGTTGATGGCACGAAGTCTGGATCCTGAGTGTGGAACCCTTGAGGAGCCCACAAAGGGGCTAGAAGCACAGCTAACTTGGGAGCTGTGGGACCTACTGCCCTGTGGATCATCCTGTCCATCATTTAGCCATAATCCTAATTGCCCCAGCTACATTGCCAACCTCTTTGCATTCGTGCACAGCATGCATTGAGTTTATTCACCCTCTGCCTCCTCTGTGGAAGATGGAGATCTTCTCCCTCATTTCTGCATGTTGGAAGCAAACACCAAAGAATTTAGGCTAAAAAGTTGCCCTGTCTCCCCTCTGGGATTGGATTCAGGGATGTTTCAGTAGCACGAAGAAGTGATACAGAAATCCCAGAGAACGCCGCCCCCCCCCAACACTTAAAAGCTGCTGCTAAATGAAAACAGCACTTTCTCAAGGATGGCCAGATGCCCACTCAGATATAACTTCACAACAAAGATGTTTAACTCTCTTCTTCTTCTTCCAGCAAAACTCTAGTAAGCAGCGTTCTTCTTCTGATCTTTCCTCCTCCCCTTTAAAACTTTGTTTCTCTAGGCCTTTAAGGACTCAGAAGATTAATTCTGATCTGCACCCCAGGATGAGAGACAGCAGAAATTGAAAGAGGCAAAAGAAGCAAATGCACGGGTATCTGCTCGCTGACATTGTCCGATTGCTATCTTGCACAAGCCATACTTCCTCAAATGAAAAGCAGTGGCCAAAGAGAGCCCAAATAAAAAGGCAAATTGTGACTCAATAGCTGTGGCTTATCATTTGACCCTAGATGGAGTCAGTTTTGTTAGCACTGGTTTTTTTTATTTGAAATGCTGAGGCAGTGATAGCTTCATTCGCATTACTCCAAAGGAGCACCACAGATTTCAGCGGCACATGTCATAGGGGAAGGTGTTCCTTGCTGTAAGCGTGTCACAGCTGGGCTCAACAGCCCAAACAGTGATTGCTACTGAACACCCCTTCGTGTACACGCGATGGTCTCCATGAGGTAGCGTTTTTACACGAGGCCTTCAGGCCTTTGAAGTGCATCATCCACAAGAGAGCTCGGAGAGGTCGTTAGCCATGTTAGTTGGAAGTCAGGCAGAAGGCAGGGTAGCAATGCACCTTACTGACTAACTGAAACAGGGTGCAAGAGCTCACTTCATCAGATGCTTCTTCCAGTGCTCCTGATATAATGATGGCACACCAGAGCTAAAGACTGTTTGATCAGGGGGGATATTTCTTGCAAGGTTCGATGTGGGTATGTTGATAACGCAGGGTACTTACGACCGGAAATAGCCAGCTTGCACTTCAGGCTCTCCAGCTGTGGACTTTGGAGGGAGCAATGTTCTCCTGTGAACGGAAATGTACCCTGCGGCAAATAGCCAGGAGCTGATAGCAAGTTTTTCATCTAGCCATCATGTTACAGCCTAAGTATGTAGCACCAATGCTCATGTGTGACAAGATAATACCTGAAGAGCCAGGGCATGATGGACTCATTATGAGACAGAGCAAGGCTGAATAGGGGAAAAGACTGAGGGACTGGGCCTTATGCCAGCTGTAGCATGGGAAGGAACGAGGTGGTCGCAGCAGCATCCAGATGGGTTCTGAATCCTGCAGCTTCAAACCTTCAGTCTGTCCTTGGGACAAGAGCATTTTCGCTTTCAAACTTGTAGCACGCACAATGATATTATCTGCTCCTTTCTCAAAATCTCACTGAACATTTAAAAACACTGTTTTTTACCCCTCCAGATGTGGGCTGACAACCTGGCAGAGCTGAGTGTACAGAGTCTATCTATTGCATGTCAAGCAGGCAGCATCAGGTGTAACTATTTTGGTGTGAATGGGTGTAAATAATGACAGGAAATGCATAGGAAGCAAAAAAGTGAAGAAGCCATTTCTTGCATTAATGTGCTGCACAGAATACTTCCTCAGATGCATGGACCACATTGCCTAATCACTTGGTCCCTGCTACAAAAGCCCTTGAAAGTGTCAAAGCCTATTTGTAGGCACCGCAAAGAGCCCTGAAAGTACAAAACCTTCCTGAAACCGAGTCCTTATCTCTGCCTGTCCTTGGTTCCACGCCATTATCGCTCCTCCTGGACTTGCCGTCATGCTGCTGCTTCAAGGCTTCTTCAAAACGCCCCTGGGAATTCAGCCTCCCCCGCTACCGGGGAAGCACAAATCTGCTTCCTCCAGGATTTCGATTGCTATGTAACTGCAATTACAGCAGCCCAGCTGCACAGGGCAACTGGGTAACAACTGCTCTGGGGGCATAGGAGAGGGACACGAACTGGCCTTATAACAAAATAGAAAATCAAAGAGGGTTTTTAGCAAATTGCTCTGATGGAAAAATATATGGGGAAAACCCTGCAGCTTCTGGGTTGGTGTTTTTTTGTGCCTTTCCAAAGGCTGCTAATCTGTGAGGCACTAATTATCGCAGATAATCTTCACCAGCTGTCATCTCCACAGTGGTTAGCATGCCAGAGCACAGTGCTGGCACATGCTAATTGACTGGCTGTAAATGAAGCTCTCACCAGCCTGAAGTTTTTGGGCTTTGGCTTGGCACCATCCTTACTTGTTGCATGGATCAGGATTGCCTGTAGCCTACGGTGGCACCAACTGACTGGACCCAGGACCACAAACACCACTGAGCAAATTCACCATTAACGTGGGAAGTCTGGAACGAATGGGCTGCAGAAGTAGGAGGTACCTGCAAGGAGAGTTATTAGCTAGAGATACTCTGGGGGTATATGCACCACAGGGCCTGGGAAACACAGCCCAGACCCTCAGCACCAGAGATTTCTCTCCTCTTCCTACCTGCCTTTCCCAGCTACCAGGTCAGTGCAGCTCCCTTTCCTGCCACCAGCCTGGTCAGTCCCTCCAACCTGGCCACTGCCCCTGGACACACCAGCTGCTCGCTCCTGCCTCTGCAACCTCCCTGCAGACATGGCCTCCCCGGCTTCCTGCCGACCCCCGCAGGCAGCAGCACGGCGCATCCTTCCCCTGCCATCAAGCAGGAAATCAGAGGGCCTGGGAAAGTAAGTGAGGATCTAAAACGAAAACCACAGCAAGATCTAGAAACAAAGCAGATGGGGCCAGGTCAAAACACCCAACACAGTGGGAACTACCGGCAGGGGGGGCCACACTTCAGGGGACCCTTCGAAAAATCCAGCTGCTGCCCCTGCCTCCAACCCAATTCCTTCTTCTCAGTTCCAGATGTGAGTAAGGACCCTCTAGTTCATTGCACCCAGCACCCCACCCCCGTACAACCATCGGTTCAAGCCTTCGAGCTCTGCCTTAAACCCACTGCATCATTGCACCCCACGGGGCGGCTGTTCCAGACTCACACTCAGCTCTCCCTTCTCATTTCCAGCTCACGTTTATTCATGGCCAGGCCTAGCCAAACCTCATTCCACCTCAGATAAACTGGGGGCTGCTCTGAGCAGCCTTGGTTCAGAGGTGATGGAGTCAAAGGAAGAGCACCAGCTTATTCATTGGAGAGCAAAAATAACAGGCTCCTCTGTGATGGCTGCAGCAAGCCATCAAGTGCAGCCTGTAGAATCATAGAATCAAAAAAATGAGGGTGGCAGGGACCTCGGGAGGTCACGTCTAGTCCAGCCCCCTGCTCCAAGCAGGGCCAGCCCCAGCTACATCATCCCAGCCTGGGCTTTGTCTACCCAGGTCTTAAAATCCTCCAAGGATGGAGAGTCGTCCACCTCTCTGGGGAGCCTGTCCCAGTGCTTCATCACCCTCCTCGTGAGACTTTTTCCTAATATCCAATCTCAACTTCCCTTGCTGCAGCTTGAGCCCATTGCTCCTTGTCCTGTCGTCTGCTCCCACTGAGAACAGCCCAGCTCCATCCTCTTTGCAACCTCCTGCAGGGAGGTGAAGGCTGCTATTCAATCCCCCTCGGTCTTCTCTTCTGCAGTCTAAATCAGCCCATTTCCCTCAGCCTCTCCTCACCAGTCCTGTCCCCCAGCCCTCAATCATTTCTGTTGTCTTCCGCTGGACTCTCTCCAATGTGTCCACATCCTTTCTATAGTGGGGGCACGCAGCTGGACACAGGACTCCAGATGTGGCCTCCCCAGTGCTGAAGAGAGGGAAGAATCACTGCCCTCGATCTGCTGGCACTGCTCCTACCAACGCAGCCCAGGACGCCGGTAGCCTTCTTGGCACCTAGGGCATGCTGCTGGTTCCTGTTCAGCTCCTTGTCCCCTGTCACCCCCAGGTCCTTTTCTGCAGAGCTAGTGCCCAGCCCATCACCCCCAGCCTGCACCGGTGCAGGGGATTACTCCCTCCTCAGTGCAGGACTTTGCACTCATCCTTGTTAGACCTCATGAGACTTTTGTTTTGACCCAATCCCCCAATTTGTCCAGGTCACTCGGGAACCCAGCCTTTCCCTCCAGTGCATTTACTACTCCTGCCAGCTTGGTGTCATGATATTTCTCACGCCGCTGGCTGTCAAGGTTGCAAGCAGAGATGAGTCTTGCCTCCCCGGGTCAGTAATGTGACAATATTTAACTTGGCCCAGAGGGCAGACAGTTTGCAGCTACCGCTTCCTTGCTCAGTTCATCTCCCTTCCCTCTCTGTAACTGCAGTTGCTTGACATCAAACTGTGCGTAGGACTTAGAGCCGGCTGGTCCTCCAGATCCTGTGATGTTGCTGCAGAGCCAGCACTTAGATGCTACCTGGGTCTGATGTTGAAGCCAGACCAGGGCTTCACACAATCACAGCATTATCTGCAGGTGCTGCAGGGCTCTGCAGGTTCAAACTGTCCGGAGGGTGGGCCGGACAGATTCCTTCCCACTTCTTGTGATACCACCCTACAGCCTCCCTTGCAGTCTATAAGGAAGCCAACCACTCCTTTTGTGACAAGGAAGTCCCTGGGCCTTTACAACTGCTGCATGGGGGAGGAGTTGATGTTTATGATGGGCGTTTTCTTGGCTGGACCACAACTTACAGAAAACTTGCACCAGACTTCTAACCTGTCAAGGGAGGCATTGATTTCTTTGGGGGAGTCTTGCTGCATTGCTTCATGTGCTCATTTAATGTAGATTTTTGTGGTAAGGCAGCTGCATAGCATCAGTTTTTGAGCTAGTTTAAAACTGTGCTACAGTCAGAGGTAGACTTGTTTATGTGTGTGTGGCTGGCTGGGGGTGAAGCTGAAGGCAGGATTTCCTCCTTCCTCTGTGGACTGAAGGAGACCGTCCCAGCACTCCTGCTCTCACAAGAAGGATTAAGCCCTGTATGGTTGTTTGTTTCATTTGAAACGAGCTGCTCCATATTCGGTCAGCTGGTGGAGGAGCTAGGGATACGTGGGCACGTCTACATGAGATGCTAAAAGCACAGTAGACTAATTGTACTGCACGTTAGTGCAACACAGTGAAAGCCATGCTAATGCACAGCAGAACTAGTCTATTGTGCATTACTGTCACGTAAAAGATGGGCACCTGTGCTAGTGTGCGGCAGTGCTGATTAGGGTGCATTTAGTACCTGTTACCCCAGGTACTAAACTTAATGCACTGTAATTATGGTGCATTAATGCACGTGTAGACATGATCGCTGAGTGTTAGCTTACCACTTCTGGCTTTTTGCTCTGGAGAGCAGGTTTAATCTTCAGTGCAGGCATTGCATCCAGAGTTGGCTGGTTCTGATGTGTTAAACCCCAACTGCCTGCTTGTATTGTAGCTGCGACCCAGTGAAATCCCAGTCACCGCTAAGTCTCCTTGTGTTAGCCCTATCACAAGCCTGATCTGAGGCATGAATCCTGGGTTGTTCATTGACCCTTTCAAGATTCCCATGCAGTCTGGATGAAGCTAGAAAGCGATGGATCTGCCTCTCATGCCTGACTACAGTGATGGAGAGAGACAGGCAGCAGTTAAAAGTCACAGAAATCATACAGAAGTAGAGATGTGGGGCTGGAAGGGACCTGCAGAGGTCACATCTAGTCCAATCCCCTGCCTGAGGCAGGTTTATTTCTGTCCAAACCACCCCACACAGTCCACCTCATCTAACCTCTTTGTAAGACTACCATAAACTCTGAGATAACACAAGACTTAACACCCCAACCTAGAATCATAGAAAATGAAGGTGGGAAGGGGCTGCAGGAAGTTACATCTAGTCCCACCCCCTGCTCCAAGCAGGACCAGCCCCAAGACTTTGTCTAGCAGGGTCTTAAACACCCCCAAGGGTACAGACTCCACCACCTCTCTGTGGAACCTGTTCCAGTGCTTTACTACTCTCCT